>NW_026622830.1:57505690-57780985 GCF_023065955.2 Ursus arctos | reverse complement strand
TTGTTTTCCTTTTCAACAATTCCTTGGCGATTCAGGGCCTTTTCTGGTTCCATACAAATTTAAGGGCTGTTTGTTCCAGTTCTTTGAAAAAAGTCATTGGTATTTTGATTGGGATAGCATGGAATATGTAGATTGCTCTAGGTAGCATAGATATTTTAATGATGTTAATTCTTCCGTTCCATGAGCATGGAATATTTTTCCATCTTTTTGTGTCTTCTTCAATGTCTTTCAAGAGCGATTTGTAGTTTCTAGAATATAGATCCTTTACATCTCTGGTTCAGTTAATTCCGAGATAATGTATGATTTTTCGTGCTATTGTAAATGGAATGGATTCCCTGATTTCTCTTTCTTCAGTCTCATTGTTCTTGTATAGAAATGCAACTGATTTCTGAGCATTGATTTTGTATCCCGCCACATTACTGAATTGCTCTATAAGTTCTAGTAGTTTGTGGGTGGAGTCTTTTGGGTTTTCCATATAGAGTATCATGTCATCTGCGAAGAGAGACAGTTTGACATCTTCTTTGCCGATTTGGAGACCTTTTATCCCTTTTTGTTGTCTGATTGCTGCTGCAAGGACTTTTAGTACTAAGTTGAAGAATAATAGTGAGAGTGGGCATCCTTGTCGCGTTCCTGACCTAAGGGAAAGGCTTCCAGCTTTTCCCCATTGAGAATGATATTCACTGTAGGCTTTTCATAGAATATGAAATTGAGGAATGTACCCTCTATTCCTACAGTCCGAAGGGTTTTAATCAGGAAAGGATGTTGTATTTTGTCAAATGCTTTTTCTGCATCAATTGAGAGGCTCATATGGTTCTTGACTCTTTTCTTGCTGATATGATCTATCACACTGATCGATTTGCAAATGTTGAACCACGCTTGCATCCCAGGGATGAATCCCACTTGGTCTTGATGGATAATCCTTTTAATGAACTGTTGCATCCTATTAGCTAGGTAGGATCTTGTTGAGAATTTTGGTGTCCAAATTCATCAGGGATATCGGTCTGTAATTCTCCTTTTTGATGGGGTCTTTGCCTGGTTGGGGGATCAAGGTAATTCTGGCCTCATAGAATGACTTTGGTAGTTTTCCTTCTATTTCTATATTTTGAAACAGCTTCAGGAGAATAGGTATTATTTCTTCTTTGAATGTTTGATAGAATTCCCTGGGGGATCCGTCAGGCCCTGGACTCATGTTTTTGGGGAGGTTTTTGATCACTGCCTCAATCTCTTCCTAATTAATCGGTCTGTTTAAGTAACCAATTTCTTCCTGTTTCAGTCTTGGTCGTTTATAGGTTTCCAGGAAGGCATCCATTTCTCCCAGGTTGTTTAATTTATTGGCATAAAGCTGTTGATAAAAAGTTTCTAATGATCCTTCCTATTTCATTGGTGTAGGTTGTGATCTCTCCCTTTTCATTCATAATTTTATTAATTTGGGTCCTTTCTCTATTCTTTTGAATAAGTCTGGCCAGCGGCTTATCGATCTTGTTGATTCTTTCAAAGAACCAGCTTCTAGTTCTGTTGATCTGCTCTGCTGTGCTCCTGGTTTCTAATTCATTGATCTCTGCTCTAATCTTGATCACCTGCCTTCTTGTCTGTGGGTTAGACCTGTTCCAGTTCCAGCTTCTTGAGGTGTGAATATAAAAACTGCATTTTAGATTTTTCTATTCTTTTGAGTGAGGCTTGGATGGCTATGTATTTTCTCCTTAGGACCACCTTTGCAGTGTCCCATAGGTTTTGGACCGATGTGTTTTCATTGTCGTTGGTCTCCATACATTGCTTAAATTGATTTTTAATTTCCTGGTTTACCCAGTCATTCCTGAGCAGGATGCTTCTTAGTTTCCAAGTGTTTGAGTTTCTTCCAAATTTTTCCTTGTGATTGAGTTCCATTCTCAAAGCATTGCAGTGTGAGAATATGCAGGGAATAATCTCAGTCTTTTGGTATCGGTTGAGACCTGTTTTGTGACCCAGTATGTGATCTATTCTGGAGAACGTTCCCTGTGCATTCGAAAAGAATGAGTATTCTGTTGTTCTGGGGTGTAGTGTTCTGTATATATCTATGAGGTCCATCTGGTCCAGTATGTCATTCAAAGTTCTTGGTTCTTTGTTGATTTTCTGCTTAGGTGATCTGTCTATTGCTGAGAGAGGAGTGTTGAGGTTCCCTACTATTAACGTATTATTATCTATATGTCTCTTTATTCTGGTTAAGAGTTGGCTTGTGTATCTAGCTGCTTCCCTGTTGGGAGCATAGATATTTATAATTGTCATATCCACTTGTTGGATACATCCTTTAAGAATAATATAGTGTCCTTCTGTATCTCTAACTATCGTCTTTAGTTTAAAATCTAATCTGTCTGATATGACAATTGCTACCCCAGCTTTCTTTTGAGGTCCATTGGCATGAAAAATGGTTTTCCGTCCCTTCACTTTCAGTCTGGATGTATCTTTAGGTTCAAGATGAGTCTCTTGTAGACAGTAAATGGATGGGTCATGTCTTTTTATCCAATCTGCAACCCTGTGGCATTTATCAGAACATTTAGGCCATTCACATTGAGAGTGATTCTTAGAGGTATGATTTTAATGAGTTCATGTTGCCTGTGAAGTATTCGTTTCTATAGATTGTAAATTTCTGTTCTGTATCACTCTTGGGGCCTTTTTACTTTTATAGAACACCCCCCCCCCTTAATATCTCATGTAGGGCTGGCTTGGTGGTTACGAATTCGGTAAGTTTCTGCCAATCCTGGAAGGTCCTTATCTCTCCATCAATTCTGAATGACAGCCTTGCTGAATAAAGGATCCTTGGCTGCATGTTCTTTTCAGATAGAGCTTTGAAAATACCCTGCCAACCCTTCCTAGCCTGCCAGGTCTCTGTAGACAGGTCTGACGTTATTCTGATATTTTTCCCTCTGTACGTAAGAATTTTCTTCCCCCTGGCCACTTTCAATACTGTATCCTTGGATCTAATATTTGTGAAATGCACTATGACGTGACGTGGTGTAGCTCTGTTGTCATTGACCTTGGGAGGGGTCCCCTCTGCCTCTTGGACATGAATGCTTGTTTCCTTTGCCAGATTAGGGAAGTTCTCAGCTACAATTTGTTCAAATATCTCTTCTAGACCTCTGTCTTTCTCCAACCCCTAGGGGATGCCGATGATTCTGACATTGGAACATTTCACTGTGTAAGTAATCTCCCGTATTCTCCATTCTTGAGATTGGATTTTTTTGCGCCAAGTTTCTGTTTTAACTTTCTCTTCTACCATCCCATCCTCTAATTCACTAATTCATTCTTCTGCCTCATTTGCCCTGGCCATCAGGGCGTCTAGTTTAGACTGCAATTAATTCATAGTATTTTTAATTTCTGCCAGATTCGCTCTCATTTCCACCCTTAGCGATTCTATATTCTTGTTAATATTTTCATTAATATTTTTTTCAAGCCTACGCATCATCTTGACCACTGTTACTCTGAACTCCATCTCTGACAATTTGTTATATCCATATCCATCATTTCTGTGGCAGAGGCCACAGTCTCTGTCTCCTTTCATTGCCAAGGGTTTCTCTTCCTCGTCATTCTGATGAGGAGAGGTTGCGGGGATGCACAGAGCCCAAATTATTAACCAGAACCCAGGTAGTGTGCACTTGTTTTATAGCGACCTTAGGGATGTGGGCTTCTTGATTTTTCAGCCTGCCTTCTGGGGGAGGGGCCTGCCGCGCTGATACTCAGGCAACCCTGTTTGGGTAGAGTCGCCCTGTCCCCTGCAAGGGATCCCCCCTTGGGGATGGGCACAACGTGAGCTGGTATTTCCGGGCTTTTGTTCTCTGGTGGCTTTCCCTGGCGGTTTTCTGTGACTCTTGTGAGAGTCAGAGCAGCAGTGGCCGTATCCTGGCCTCTTCTCAGAACAGAGAGATCACAGTCTGCTCTCCACGGAGCTCTCTTGGCCACTTTAACTTTGTTTCCGTTGCTGCTGCTAAAACCCCTACAGCATCCCGGGTTGTGTGCCCCACAGCCGCTCTCCCGGCCCTCACTTCCAGGGCTGGCACGTCTCTGTCCTTGGTGCTTCTAACACTGCCAGCTGCCACCTGTTTCCATGCACGCTCCCAGGCTCCCTGTTTCAGTGTTGTTCACGCGCTTTCTGGAGCGCCGGTTTTCAGTCTGGTCACGCGCGCTCCCGAACTCCCAAGATCAGTCCGGTTGCAGTGAGCACTCCAGAGTGCCGATTTTCAGTGTGGTTGCACGCACGCTCCCAAGCTCTCGGTTTCCAGTCTAGTTGGAGTGTGCGCTCTAGAGCTCCGGTTTTCAGTCTGGTTGCACACGGGTTCCCAGGTCTCAGTCTGCTCTCTCGCGGGTGCTGGTCCACGAGTCTGGCCAACTCCCCAATGCAGGTGGCTACTGCTTCCCAGTGCCCAAGTGTGGCGGCTCCCTCCCCCTTCCATTTATCTTCCGTTATCTGTGTGCAGATTCATGGCTCCCCGCTTCATACCTCAATACTCAGCACTGGAGATGTTCATTTGTAGAGATCCAGATGTATCTTCCTGTATCTCAGGCTGATTTCGTGGGTGTTCAGGCTGGTCTGGTAGATATCCAGCTCGACTCGGGAGCAGCTGAGAAAGGGGTCCCCTACTCCTCCGCCATCTTTTCTCCTTCCCCAGAAGAAAGGTTTATCCTAATAACATATAAACTTCCCAAGCTAAGTCGGGAATAGAAAATTGAACAAGCTACTAGCAGTGAAATGACCCAGTAATCAAAAAACTCCCACGAAACCAATGTCTTGGATCAGATGGCTTCACAGGTGAGTTCTACCAAATTCAAATAGGAGTTAATACCTACTCACCTCAAACTATTCTAAAAAACGGAAGAAGGAAAGTTTCCAAATTCGTTCTACAAAGCCAGCATTACCATGATACCAAAAGCAGATAAAGACACTACCAAAAAAGGGGGGAAAAAACCAACAGGCCAATATCTCTGAGGAACACAGATACAAAAACTGTCTACAAAATATTAGCAAACCAAATCTGATACATTAAAAAATTATTTACCACAATTAAGTAGGATTTTTCCAGCAATGCAAAGGTGTTCGATATTCACAAATCAATCAACATGATACATCACATTAACAAGAGTAAAGGATATAAACCATATGATCATTTCAAAAAAAAAAAAAAAAAAAGCATTTGACAAGGTACAGCACCCAGTGATGACAAAAATGCTCAAGAAAGTAAGATTAGAGGGAACGTACCCCAAAATAATAACAGTAACCATATATCTAAAACACACAGCTAACGTCATACTCAATGGTGAAAAACCAAAAGTTTTGCTTCTAAGATCAGAAAGAAGACAAGGATGTGCACTCCTAGCGCTTTTGTTTAATATAGTACTGCAAGTCCTGACCTCAGCAGTCAGACCAGGAAAAGAAAGAAAAGGCATCTAAATTGGTAAGGGAGAAGTAAAACTGTCACTATTCGTGTATAGCACGATAGCACGATACTATATCTAGAAAACTCTAAGGACCCTACCAAAAAAAAAAGTCACTAGAACTCATAAGTTCAGTAAAATTACAAGATGCAAAATTAATACACAGATCTGTTCCATCTCTACGCACTAAGAATGAAATAGCAGAAAGAGAAATTAAGAAAGAAATCGCATTTACAACCGCACCAACGATTAAACACACACACACACACACACACACAACACACACACACACACACACACACACACACTTGGGAATAAATTTAATGAAAGAGGCTTTAAGACCGGGACTCTGAAAACTATAAATACACTGATTTAAAGTCATGACACACACACAGAAAGTAAAGACATTCGATGTTTGTCGATTGGAAGAATTAATATTCTTAAAATGTCCATACTATCTAATCCACAGATTTAAGGCAATCCCTATCAAACACCAACAGCATTTTCCACCGAACCAGAACAGACCTAGAATCTGTATGGAATCGCAAAAAATCCTAAATATCCTGGAACATGGCTGGAAGTATCACAATTCCAAACTTTAATTTACGGTACAAACACGTAGTAATCAAAACAGTATGGTACTGGCACAAAAATAGACACACAGAGCGATAGAACAGAATAGGAAGCTCAGAAATAATTCCACAACTATATGGTCAATTAATCTTCAACAAAGGCCACAAAAGTATACAGTGGGGAAAATAAAGCCGCTTCAGCAGATGATCTTGGGGAAACTGGACAGCAACGTGCAGAAGAATGAAACTGGACCACTTTTTTTCCACCATAGACAAAAATTATCTCAAAAAGCTTAAGGACCTAAATCCATAGACCTGAAACCATAAAAATTTTAGAAGAGAGCACAGATAATTTCTCTGACATCAGCTGTAACAACACTTTTCTAGATATGTGTATATGATCCTTTTAGTGTATTACTGAATTTGGTTTGCTAATATTTTGTTGAGGATTTTTGTAAGTGTATATTAGGAATATTGGCCTGTAATGTTTTTCTTGCAGAATCCTTGTCTGGATCAGGTATCAGAAGAATTCCGGTTTTATAAAATGAGTTTGGAAGAATTCCCTCCTCCTTTATTTTTTGGAAGAATTTGAGTATTAATTCCTTTTTGAATATTTTGTAGAATTCACCTGTGAAACCATCTAGTCCTGGAGTTTTGTTTTTTGGAGGTTTTCAATTACTGATTCAACCTGCTTACTAATAATCTGTTCAGATTTTCCATTTCATCAGGATTCAGTCTTAGCAAGTTGTATGTTTCTGGGAGTTTATCAATTTCCCTTAGGCTGTCCAATTTTTTGTATATAATTGTTCAGAGTAGTTTCTTATGATCTTTGGCATTTCTCTGGTATCACTCTTTCATTTTTTATATGAGTTCTGTCTCTCCCTCTCTCTCTCTCCTTGTTTTTGGGGGTGGGGGAAATCTAGGTAAAGGCTTGTCAATTTTATTTTCAGAGAATCAGTTCTTAGTTTCGTTGGTATACTCCATTATCCTTTTAGTCCCGCTTCATTTTTCCCTGCTCTAATCTTTGTTATTTCTTTCCTTCTAATAACTTTGGCCTGATGTGTTCTCTTTCCAGTGCCTTAAGGGGTAAAGTTAGGTTGTTTGTTTGAGACTCATCTAGTTTCTTGAGGTTTCATTTATTACTAGGCATATGTGGTGTTTTAAATCCATTTATGAAACAGAAATGAACACTATATTCAGTCATAAATTAAAACAAAACTTACGTATCTTTAGAGTTCAGTAATTCATCAGTTGTGTATAACACTCAGTGCTCATCACAAAACCCAAATATATCATGAGGTTTCATGTGTCCTCACACTTTTCTTTAAGCTTCTAAAGCATATTGTAGAATTTTTTATAAATTGTAAATTTTCCGTATGAGATATGTGAGTTTGCCTGTATTTTTTTAATCCGTTGCTTTTATTGAGTTTATGGAGATGACTATGACTAATTATCCACCCTTGTCTTTGTGCAAACAATGAAAACAATTAAAGCAGTGTTTCTCAAACTTTGGTGTGCATTAGAATTGCCTGGAAGACTTGTTGATGCCAAAGGTAAATCCCACTGGATTCTGATTCAATAGTTCTCTCGAGGGCTAGAGTATTTGCATTTCTGACAAATGTGTAGGTAATGCTGCTGGCTTGGGGGCCATATTTTTGAGAAGTGTGGAATTTGTCGAGCCTCCGGGACCTTAACTATCATCTAATAATTTTTTTTATTTTTCATACACATCATAAATAAACTGTACTTTAAACTATATTATAGGCAGCTTGTGTTGAAAACATAGTGCGTTAGTACTGTTAGAATCAGAAAGGCAGTTTCTATCTAACTGAATTCTGACTACGACAAGTAAAGGGTATGGAGTCACAGGGTCAGAAGAGTTAGTGAATAAAGGATATTTGGCTGTGTTCCTAGAATATAGATGCTCCTTCCAAGTGTTCTGTATTATGGTAGCAATTGAAAACAGCAACGTGGGAGCTCTGTGACCTTGGGCTCAAACCGTTTGGATTAAGCTTGGGATTCCTAATATTTCAATGAGGTTGAACTAGAGGACAGCAACTTTCAGCTACAACATGCAGCAGTGTTAACTACAGTGATTGTGTAGCACATGACATTCTCAGGACTTACAGCTGTGGGTTGTACCTTTTGATCCCCTTCATTCAGTTTTCCCTCCCGTCACCCCGTGCCTCTGGTAACCATAAATCTGATCTCTTTTTCTATTTGTTTTTCTATTTGTTTTATGTTTTAGGGTCCACATATAAGTGAGATCATCTAGTATTTGTCTTTCTCTGCTGACTTATTTAGTATAATGTCCTCAAGGACCATCCGTGCGGTCTCAAGTGACAGGATTTCCTTATTTTTATGGCTGAATAGTATTCCATTGGATATACAGACTACATTTTCTTTATCCATTACTCTGTTGATAGATACAGGTTGTTTCCATATCTTGGCTATTGTAAATAATGCTGCTATGAACATGGGGTGGCAATACTTCTTCAACAGGCTAACTTCTTTTTTTTCAACATGTTAATCTCATTTTGTTCAGCTATGTAACCAGAAGTAGAATTGCGGGATCCTTTGGTTATTTTATTTTTTATTTTTTTTAAAGATTTTATTTATTTATTTGACTGAGATAGAGACAGCCAGTGAGAGAGGGAACACAAGCAGGGAGAGTGGGAGAGGAAGAAGCAGGCTCATAGCGGAGGAGCCTGATGTGGGGCTCGATCCCATAACGCCGGGATCACGCCCTGAGCCGAAGGCAGACGCTTAAATGCTGTGCCACCCAGGCACCCCTGAACACCTTTTTTATGTGCTGGTTGTCCATTTGTCTTCTCTGGAGAAATGTCTATTTAGGTCCTTGGTCCTTTCTTTAGTTGGTTTCTTTTTTCTTTTATATTCTTTACTTTCTTTTCTTTCTTTCTTTTTTTCGCATACAACTGAGTTGTATGAGTTATGTACATATTTTAGGTATTAATTTCTCCTCAGATACATGATTTGCAAATATTTTCCCATTCCATATGTTGCATTTTCATTTTGTTGATTATTTCTTTCACTGTGAAGAGGCTCTTGAGTGTAGTACCACTTTTTTTTTTATTTTGTTGCTTGTGCTTTTGGTGTTAGTTTTAAAATATACTTACCAAGACCAATGTCAAGTAGTTTATTCTCTATGTTTTCTTGTAGGAATTTTATGATTTCAGGTCTTCCCTGTAAGTCTTTTATCTATTTTGAGTAAATTTTTATGGATGGTGTAAGATAGGGGTCCAGTTTTGTTCTTTGACATGTGAATATCCACTTCTCCCAGCATCATTTACTGAAGAAGCTGTTTTATTTCTCTCCATTGAGAATGCCTCCCTTCTCAAAAACCGTATGTGTCTGGTTTATTTCTGGGCTCTCTCTTGTGTTCATTAGTCTATGTGTCTGTTTTTATGCCACTACCATAAGATTTTGATTTACTATAGCTTTATAATACAGTTGAAATCAGGCAGTGTGATGCCTCCAGCTTTATTCTTCTTTCTAGAGATTGTTTTGGTTATCCAAAGTCTTTCATTGTTTCATTCAAATTTTAGGATTTTTTTTTCTTACTGCAAGAAAAGTCATTGGAATCTTGATAGGAAATTCATTGAGTCTATTGGTGGCTTGGGTAATTAACATTATTTCTTGCAATTCATAAACATGCAATACCATTCAATTCATTGGTGGGTTTCTTTTTTGTATCTGTCATCAATGTCTTGTTTTCCATTAAGAGATCTTTCACCTCCATGCTCAAGTTTATTTCTAAGTATTTTGTTCTTTTTTTCCCTAACATAAATGGATTGTGTTCTTTGTATCTTTTTCCCTTATATCTTTTTCAGATAGCTTGTTGTTGGTGTATAGGAATGCTACTGCTAGTTGTACATTTATTTTCTATCCTACAACTTTACTGAATTCATTGATTAGACCTAACAGGGTTGTTTTTATAGTCTTTAGGATTTCTATATGTCACCTGCAAATAGAGACAGTTTTAACTTCTCCCTTCCCAATTTTTATGCCTATGATTTCTTTGTCTTGTCTGATGGTTCTGCTAGGACTTCGAGTACTGTATTGAATAGGAGTGTTGAGAGTGGGCACCCTTGTCTTGTTCCCCATCTTACATGACAAATTTTCAGTCTTTCACCAATGAGTATGATGTTAGCTGTGGGTTTGCCGTATGTGGCCTTTATTGTGTTGAGGTACGTTTCTTCACGATCCAATTTGTTGAGGATTTTTATCATGAATGCATGTTGTACTTTGTCAAATGCATGTCAAATGCTTTTTCTGTATCTATTGAGATATTCATATGATTTTTATCTTCCATTCTATTAATGTGATGTGTCACACAGTGATTGATTTGCATATGTTGAACCATCCTTGCACCCCCTGGACAAATCCCGGTTGATCGTGGTATATGGTCCTTTAAGATGCTGCTGAATTCAGTCTGTTAATACTTAAAGAGAATTTTTTCATCTATATTCATCGGGGACACTAGTATATAATTTTCTTTTCTTGTAGTCTTTTTATTTGGTTTTGGTATCATGGTGATACTGGCCTCTTAAAATGTGTTTGTGTGTATTCCTCTTATGTTGATATTTTTGGAAGAGTTTAAGTAGTACAGGTGTTAATTCTTCTCTTACGGCAGGTCTAGTAGTGAGGAACTCATTTAGCTTTTCTTTGTTTGGAAAAGTCTTTATCTCTCCTTTATTTCTGAAGGACAGCTTTTCCAAATAAAGCATTCTTGGCTGACAGGTTTTTTTCCAAGTGGAGATGTTTTGACCTGGAAGTTTCATTGAAGAAAGGTGACCGTGATCTTGCTGCCCTAGGCCAGAGTTTTCTGCACAGCCGTATTTCCTCTGACCCTCTAAGGAGGCATGGAAATCTGCCAGGGAACAAAGCCACACGGACAACCTCCTCACGTTAAACCCAACCCCCTGACAAGTGGTGGTGAAAGGCCAACCAGGCAGAGCAGCCTGAACAGCCAAGCAGCAGGCCCCTCCCCCAGAAGACAGACCGGAAGAACAGGTAAGTGACACGCTTATTTCCTACAGGACTGCAAAACTCCAGCGCCAGGGGAAACTAATATATTGAGGTCCAGGTGTTCCCTCAAGACTCATTTATACTTCAAGCTAAAATTTTATATTTATTTAATTTTTTTTACCTTGTTACCATCTCAAATACTGTTATTTCCCAATTTATGATTTGAAGTGGGTTTTTATATTTTCATATCTACCTTTTATACTTTTTATACCTCATACCAATCCTTTTCACACTACTCCATTTTGTTATGTATGTGAAATGTATATGTTATATATATAAGTTCCAGATTGTTTGCAATTTTGGGACATGGTGTCTTCTAAGACAGAGACCAAAAATCAATCAGGAACAGACAGATCACCCCGCCTTGTCCACCCTGAGTGCTTATAGTCTCACTGCCCCACTGTAATGACTGTTTAGGATAATCGTGGCTTTGTTTGAGTATCTGTGGTAGCTTCCGACCACTTGGAGTATTTTCTAGAGTGCGTCTTCCTTGGTTTGTGGTTGATATTTTGGACTCTGTGTATTCGCTCAACCATCCCTCAATAGAATGACTAGAAGGAGAACTCTCAACAAAGAAAAGAACCGGAGACCATGTCCTCTGCCACAGAACTAATTTTAAGGATATAAGCATGATGTCAGAGGTAGCATTCAGGATAGCAATCATAAAATCAATAGCTAGGGTAGGAAAAAGCATTAATGACAATATGTAATATATAAGGGCAGAAATGAGATCTAATCAGGCTGAACTTAAAAATGCTATGCATGCGATGCAGGCTGAATTGGACGCTCTGACAGCCAGGGTCAGTGAGGCAGCAAAGATAATAAGTGATCTAGAAGATGGGCTGATGGAAAGGAAGGAAATTGAAGAAAATAGAGAAAAACAACCCACAACACATGAAGAGAGACTTAGAGAATTTAATGGTACATTGGAAAGAACCAATATCAGGATCATTAGGACAAAGAAGGCGGTCTGGAAGGTATATTTGATCAAATCATGGCTGAGAACTTCCCAAATCTGGGGAAAGAAGCATGCATTCACGTCCAAGAGGCAGAGAGGACTCCTCCTCAAATCAATAAAAATAGTTCAACACCACGACATATAATAGTGAAGCTTGCAAATCCTAAAACCAAGGAAGCTATGCAGAGAGTAGCTAGAGGGAAGGGATTTCTTACATACGGAGGGAGGAACATCAGAATAACATCAGACCTGTCCACAGAAACCTGGCAGGCGAGAAAGGGCAGGGTAATAAATGAGAAGAAAATGGAGCCGAGTACCTTATTTAGCAATGCTATCATTCAGAATGGAAGGAGAGATAAAGAGTTTCCAGGATAGACAAACTGAAAGAACATATGACCACCAAGCCATCCCTACAAGAAATAATAAGGGGGATACTGCAGGCGAACAGATCCCGAGGGTAACAGACCAGAAAGTAACAGAGACAATCTACAGAAACAGGGATTTTAAATACAATGGCACTAAATTCATAGCTTTCAATACATATTCTGAATGTAAATGCTCTGAATGTTCCAATAAGAAGACAAACAGTAGAAGATTGGATTTTAAAAGTAAGACCTATCCGTATGTTGTCTACAGTAGACTCGGTTTGAACCTAAAGCCCCTCCAGATTGAAAGTGAAGGGATGAAGAACAATTTACCACACTAATGTACCTCAAAAGAAAGCTGGGGTAGCAATCTTCATATCAAACAGATTAGATTTTAAACTAACGGCTGTAGTAAGAGATGTAGGGGGACACCGTATCATACTTAAAGGGCCTATCCAGCAAGAAGACTTAAAAATTATAAATTTCTATGCTTCCAATGTGGGAGCAGTCAATTATATAAACCAATTAATAACCAAAGTAAAAAAACTTATCTATAAAATACGTTAATGGTGGGAGACTTCACGACTTCACTCACAACAATGGACAGATCATCTAAGCAGAAGATCAAAATAGAAACAACTTAAAAGGCATTATCACTGAGGTAAAAACACAATCCACAAGACGGGAGACCGTAGTGCAAACCATGTGTCTGAAAGGGGCTCAATATCCGGAATATACAGAGAACACATAAACTCAGCAACAAAAACCAAACCAAATGTAATGTGTCAATGTGCAAAAAAATGTGAATACACACATCCTCAAAGACACGCACATGAAAAGGAATTTGAAAAGATACTTGACTCACTAATTTTTAGGGAAATCCACATTTTATTTTATTTACTTATTTTAAAAAATATTTATTTGACAGAGACAGCGAGAGAGGGAACACAAGCAAGGGGAGTGTGAGAGGGAGAAGCAGGCTTCCCACTGAGCAGGGAGCCTGATGCGGGGCTTGATCCCAGGACCCTGGGATCATGACCTGAGCCGAAGGCAGATGCTTAATGGCTAAGCCACCCAGATGCCCCAGAAATCCACATTTAAAAAAGCAATGAAATAGCATTTTTCATCAAGTTGACTCTTCCACACACACACACACACACACACACACACAAAGAATTAGAAGAAAAGAAAAGAACAAGTGTTGGCAAAGATATGGAGAAATTAAAACCTTGTTCATTGTGTGTGGTAGGAATATTTGAGCATAGTTGTGAAATCAGTATGGTAGTTCTTAAAAAAAATTAAAATTAGACTTACCCTGTGTTCCAGTAATTCTGCTTTTGGGGTATATACCCAAATTAATTGACACCATGGTCTTGAAGATCTGTCTGAACATACATTTTCATGCCATCATTAGTCATAATAACTAAACCATGAAAACAATCCACTATCTGTCCAAGGAGAAACAGATGTTGTTTATACACACGATGGAATAAGAATGAATAATATCTCAGAAGAGGACGAAAACACTGACATATGCCACAACATGGGTGAACTTTTACATTAAGTGCATTCATAAAAATGCAAGCTTTGACTCCACTTTTGGGACCTACCCAAAGTAGATTCATAAAGACAGAAAGTAGAATGGTGTTTGCCAAGGGCTGGAATGAGGCAGTAATGGTAAGTTTCTGATTCATGGTGTAGAGTTTTAGTTTCACAAGATGAAATGAGATGTGAAGTTGGGTTAGACGGAGGTTGTAGAAAGGGTACTAATGCATTTAATACATTTAAAATGTATTCCATGAACTTAATGTACTTAATGAAATATAAACCTATAAATGGTAGATTTGTAGACGGTAGATGGTAGATTTTTGATTATGTGTATTGTACGTCAATAAAAATATTTTTTCTTTAAAAACTGCAAATACAGAGAAATGAACACAGGACAATTTAGTCTTGCCATTTTGGTGCTGCTATTTTGTCTCACCCATTTTCCTGGAGACAACTTTGATCCAACAAAATGTTCTCATTCTGTGCCCACTTAAAAGCTTAAAATCAGAATCTTCCAAAACATGAAAATTTTTTCAAAACGGTATTTTCAGAGTTAATTTAATAAGACATTTTATTCCTTGATCAATTTTTAAAAATGTAGCACAATTTAAAATTCTATTTTATCTACTTTAACTTTAATTCACTGATTTTAAAAATCAGAATCAATTTTTTATGCAAATGGCTTGGATTTTTTATCCATATCATAGTCTACTGACTGGGTTCTGCTGTTTTACATTTTGCTTATGTGTCATTATTTTTACCAAGTCAACTTTCCTGATGCCCATTATGAATATTAAAATATTTTTTGCCCAGTTTTATTGATATAATTGATCACTGTATATAATTGACACACTGTGTATGTGTAAGGTATTATGTGATAAGAACTCTCAGAATTTACTCTCTTAACACCTCTCAAACCATAGAGCGGTATCAACGGCAGTCATCATGTTGTACTGTAAATCCCTGTTATTTATCTTAAAACTGGAAGTTTGTATTTTCACCATTCACTCAATCCCTGCCCCCGCCCTCCCCTCTGTTTCTTGTTACTTTAATCTGATCTGTTCTTCTGAATTAGTTTTCCGCCTTTTCTTTTCTTTGTTTTAGATTCCACATAAAAGGGGAAAATGTCTATATATCTATCATCTATATAGTATCTATCTCCCTATATATATCTATACCTACACATGTATAGTGTTTGCCTTTCTCTGTCTCACTTGTTTCACTTGGCATAATGCCTCTAAGTCCAAAACTGTTATCACACTTAGCAGGATTTCCTTTTCTTATGGCTGATTAATATTCCATTATGTAGGTAACACTTCTTTATCCATTCACCACTAATGGGCACTGATGTTTTCCTTGTCTCAGCTATGGTAAATAAAGCTTCTTGCACATGGAAGTGCAGGTATTTCTTAGACATATTCCTTTGTTTTCTATGGAATGTTCCCAGACGTGGAGCTGCTGCACATACCGTGGTTCTGTGTTCAGTGTGTTGAGGACACTCCATACTGTTTTGCACAGTGCCGGCGCCAGTGCGCATAGGCTCCTTTGCTCCACATCCTCACCAGCATTTGTTGTCTCTTGTCGTTGTTATGACAGCTGTTCCAATTGATGTGATAGGTCATTGCGCTTTGGGCTTGCGCATACCTGCTTATCATTTGTTTATGTTCTCTGGGAAAGTGCCAGAGCACTGAACACTGTCTCTGGGGTCCAGGGGCAAGACCAGTCTCCATTAGACCTTCAGGGTCCTCGTTTGGACATACAAGGGTGGGTGCAGAATCACTCTTCTGGCTGAGGTGAGGGTGCTGGAATAGTAAAGAGGACACCATGGGAGTGGACAGAAAAAGGAGGAAAGGGAGGTTTCTGTGGTCCCTTATTCTGCCCTTGGAGCCTGGAGATCCTGCTCCTTTGCCACTCTGACTCTGGAAAGCCACTGCCTTGAGGACACCCAGATAAAAGCACCCCTTTCTTTGGTGGTGTGCCTGCCTGGGGCTGTACCACTAGAGACAGAGAACGTGATGCAGGGTGCTTCCTTGTCCGTGGTGCCTCATCAGTTCTGCTGGAGATACTGGAGAAGGAAGAGTCAGGCAGAGGCCATTGTGGTTGTCCCCTTGCCCAGAAACAGCTCGAAACTTTTAGTTGCGCTTCTCCCTACAGTCTAGCTTGTTAAAAGGGGAGGTGGGCTCCAAGATCTTCTCAGTTATTCATTCAGTAACTATACCCTAAGCACTCCCCTATGCCAGGTACCTTGGTGGACCCATGAGGAGAGCTGAAAATACCAAGAGCTCCCTGCTTTTAGGGGCTCACAGTCTAGAGATGGACAAAGCACAAACCAAAGACGTGAAAGAAAAGAGCAAGTGCTATATACGACGACTGAAGTATGTAATGAAGGAAGGCTGGGGAGTCATTGGATAGGAAAATATGAAAGGCCTCACTGAGGGTGACATTGCTGAAAACAGATTGACAAAAGGGAGCTAGACCTGCACAAGTCTGTGTGCGGTGTGTCAGAAAGAAGGGACCGCTGTTGCAGACACTCACTAACAGAGCTGGTTTGGCCAGAGGAGGTGAAAAAGGCAGCCCCCGTGGCTGGAGGGACACTAGGAGGAGAGCAGAGGGGAGGGAGGAAGGCAGGGAGAGGTGCTGAGGCCTGGGAGACTGTTACTTATCTATTGTTCCTATGTTACTGCCTTGCCCCAGTAGCCTGAATCTTAAAATGTATATATTTAATTTCTCACAGTTTTTGTGGGTGAGGAGTCCAGGCACAAATAAGCATAGTTCCCCAGGCTCAAGGTGTGTCAGAGGCTGTAGCAGTGACTGAGGCTAGACTGGCAGAGGATTTTCTCCCAAGTTGGCTCACATGATTCGGGAAGCTGTTTGGACTCAGAATCTGAGTTCCTTTGTGTCTTCTGGCCTTGGCACAGGCCAGGTTCTCTGCCATGTGTGCTTCTACACATGGCAGTTCAAAATATCTGTGCTCGATTTTTGGTTCAGAGATCAAGAAGAAAAAGGGAAAGGGAGTGAGACGCAGAACACAAGAAAAGTAACTAGGAAGTTAGAAACTCTTTGCAATTGAAACTTAGACATCACATTTCATCACATTGGCTGCATCCTATTGGTCAGAAGCCAGTAACTAACCACCTAATGGGTAGAGAGTGATGCCTATACCACAAGTCTGGATCGGTGGGAGCCACTGTGAAGGCTGCGCCCCTCATAGACAAAAATGAGGCAACTGGGGCGCCTGGGTAGCGCAGTCCTTAAGCGTCTGTCTTCGGCTCAGGGCGTGATCCTGGCGTTATGGGATCGAGCCCCACATCAGGCTCCTCCTCTAGGAGCCTGCTTCTTCCTCTCCCACTCCCCCTGCTTGTGTTCCCTCTCTCGCTGGCCGTCTCTCTCTGTCAAATAAATAAATAAAATCTTTTTTAAAAATTTTAAAAAAATGAGGCAACTGGGTCTCATTCTAAATATAATGGGAAACAATTGAACAGTTTAACTACAGAGGACAGCAATATCTGCTTCTTCGTTCATTTCCACCCCATCATAGTGCCCACATTTACACAAGGCCAAGTGGGAAAGTGTTCCAATATTACATTGTTGGAACCCAGGCCTCTGTTGAGCGGCCCTCCATGCCAAGTCCCACCCCTTCTTGTAATTCTTCCATCCTGAAAATTGTGCTTCAGATACACAGGGGACCACCCCACCCATGTTACATTATCCACATACACCTGATGATGTCTCTAAGAAGTGGATTCTAGCCTGATCCCCACTAAGCAGCTTGGGAAAGTGGGGAATATGTGAGAGACACAATGATTTAGGACTCAGAACTGGGAAAACAAAGAAAAAAGGTCTGAATTCAGTTCTGTCTCCTGAAACCTCAGACCCTGGTTACATTTCCAGAGAGTGGTGGCTATGGCATTGTTGGCTCATAGTGTACAGTTAAGGAGATGACATGGGGGAGAAAAGTAAACAGTTCATTGCCAAGAGACGGCAGAGGCCAAGGTACTGGAATCTTGAAGAAGCGACCTCACTTCCTTGGTGATAGGCCCCAATTGAACTTAGAACTCTGGTAACCAGGCACATCCATTCAAAGAAAGCCTGCTTTCCAGCTCACTTGACTCGAGACGTTCAAGAGAACAAGATGTTCTGTTGCTGTATTCCTACTTTCAGGGGCTTTGGCCCAGAAAGTCCAGAGAGAAAGACTTTCACATCATTGTAGTCGTCGTCTCAGCCCGCTTTTCCGAGCCCTCTGGACATGTGGCAGGAGACACCAACAGGTAACACAGGGCAGCTCAGAGCAGCCCACTGGAGAGCAGGCAACAACAGTGATCCTACTTCAGCAGGCCCACACCTCTTGCCCCTCACTAAGTGTGTGTGTGTATGTGTATGTGTGTGTAGAGGAGGGGGCAGAGGAAGGATGCCCTTCCTGGGCAGAAGCAAGGTGCCAGGTGTTGGAACCTGGCCCATCTTTCATGTTCACACCCCAGGTCATAGCAGGCAGGATGAGAAGCTGAGTGCTGGGGACCAAGCTCAACCACCTGTATGTTAATCATGAGCCCTAGGGTTTCATCTGGCTTCCTCTTTGTTGGATGTCTTTTCTGCTGCTCCTCTTAGCCTTAACTGGAGAACACGATTTCTAATGGGGGTGGCCCCTTGTGGCAATGTCCCGTGAGGCCACTAATGTCTCTTGGCCCCATATATATGGGGCACTGCATTTTCGGAGCTGCACCCAGGAGATCATTGATGAGCTGGTCTGTGACTTTAACTATTCCAACTCCCTAGACAAGTGTCAGGTGCACCAGACCACCCAGGATCAGTGCTGCCTGAGGTGAGAATGGGAAGAGGGTTCTCCACACCCAGGGCCCCCACACAAATATGGGGACAAACCTAGGGCCCTCCTATAGTGTTTCCACATGAGTGTCCCTCAAGCCCAACCACAAAGTAATCCCAACATCTACACCTCCACCACCAGCTATGGGATAAGGTAGGAAGACTCTTCACATATATGGGAATGGTAGAGAATATAATTAATGTTTTTTTGCAGTTTAGGGGCGTAGGTTATTTTGTTTTGTTGTGTTTTATTTTACTTTTCCCGAAGCCATGAGTGTCTTTGTACTGTTTTTATTATTTTCCCTACTCACCCAGGTATCCTGTGTAGAACCCAGCTCCACTGTCCTTGGAGAACTTGTCCAAGGCCTTATAAATCCTCACACTCAATAGGGTGATTGAACATAAAAGGAACGGTGGGATGAAGTCATTCTATATGTTTCTCTATAACGCGTCATTTCTCAGAGTACATCAAATCATTGTAGGTCCACCAGGTCACAAGCTGTGTCCTTATATGTCTTTTTGGACCTCCGTAAAGGAGGTCGTCAGCCACAGTAATTCAGCCTTTCAAGGCTGGTGGAACTTGACATGATTCAATTCTGTTGCCATTTCAGCAATGCTGCAAGGAACACTTAAGTGTCTTAACAAACATTTTTAGCTGCTAGATCTGCCAGAACATAGAACCACAGATTGGGTGGAAGGCCTCTGATGCCTCCTGGCCCAGGTAGCTGGCTCTATCTTTTCAGAGTTCCACCCAGGACATCTTTGATGAGCTGCTCCAAGGGTTCAGCTACTTCATCTCCTTTGACAAGCAGCAGGTGCATCAGGCCACCAACAACATCCAGTGCTGGTCTGGGGTGAGAATGGGTCCAAATTCATGTCCTATCTCAGGACCCACAGATGATCAGGGCAAGGCCAGAACCCACACTAGAAACAATTGGCTGCCCTGTGGCCTGCCAAGGAGGGTGGTTTCCCCTGAACCTTTCTCCCCATGTCAGGAACAGACCAGGCCTCATCAGCATGGGAGGAATGCCATGCATTCCATGCTCTGGACAGTTCTCAGGCCCAACGTCTATGATCTCAAGCAGCGTTGGAGATGCTAAGCTTCTGCTTTCTCCTGTCTGCAGTAGGGATGTTTACCGATGACTTAAAGGCATAGAGTTCTTAATAAAGGCTATTAAAAGAGAGAAATGCTATTGTTGCTCAACTAACAAAATGGGTTAAAGGGAACAATGGTTTATCATTTCACCCCTAAAGCCAATTGCACCTTTAAGCCTAGAGCCCTTTTCTGGGCGGGCCTTCAAGTCCCTTTTCTTGCACAAGTTCCCGAAGCGTTGGGAGTCTCTGGTCTGAACGCCAGACTCTGATCTTCCTGGTGGTTCATGGAGTTGAAGCTGAGTACCCTGCACTCCCCCCCCCCCCATCTTTCTGGTGGGGAAAAAGAATTAATCCTGTCCCTGGACGAGGCCTGCACGATGCTGATGCTCAGAGAAGGCACAGTGGAGCATTTCGTACGCTCCCTGGTACCATTCTTCCCAGATATAAACATATCAAATATCACAATTTTCTGCATAATACCATGTGTTCACTTCACCCCAACAGGTCCTGGGCCAGCAGTTCAACAGCTGAATGCCCACCCCAGGCACAGCACAGGAGTGAGACTCCCACCTACTAGCTGTATGTCTTGGGAATGTCACTGTACCTCTCTGAGCTTCACTTTCCTCTTCTGAAAAATGGGGTGGTAAGAGGCTGAATCTCATAGGGTTACTGTAGGAAATCATGGGAGAAAACACGGCACGGGCTTATCTGGGGCCTGGCTCTGTAGAAAAGGCTGCTGAACATGCTGGGCATCTTCATGTTTAGTAGTTCTCGCTCTCCAGTGAAGAAGCTCTCAACCTCAACCTCACAGGCCTGTGGCCCTTCTGGGTTTACAAAAGCAAATGGAAAGCTCATAGTTTTCCTGTTTGCAAAGGACTTCTGAGATTCCATCTAGTTGGTCCTGGCACTGGTCCTTTATGTGACCAGATTAGGGAGTCACTGGGGGCAGGCAGAGCAGCCCAAGGTCCACTCAGTATTTGGAAAGTACTGGTTAGGAGTCATTCATTCAATAATATGTATTAGGCATGTAGTAATGCAGGCACTTTCCAGTCACTAAGATAACTCAGTCGACAAAGTAGATACAATGTCTGGGTCTCAATTTTAGTCAGAGGGTCAGATAGTCACTCTACACATCATAAGCACCCATGTCCATAGTTCATTAGATGTGACATCTTCACGGCCTACTCTAGGTGTGACTAGATCCACCCGTGTTTGTACCATTATGATGGACTATAACAAGTAAAAACATGGTCTTTGGGTCCAGAAGGAAAGACTGCTGCCTCCACAGAGCAGGGTGGGAGATACAGGGGTTGTGGCTGGGGAGGGACTTTCAGAGCCATAGATCTCACAGATCTCTTGGTTTCCATGGGAGGGCTGAATTTGGGGGGCTTCCTGAAGAAGCAAATGAGTCAAAAAGAGCTATGGATGGGCCTTCAAGCCCTCTGGGAAGCAGAGCACAATCTGGGCTGAGTTGGTGCCTAAAACATCCACCCCTTTGATGGTCTCATCTTGCTCTGCCTGCCCCTTTCCATATCCACCTCTGCTGACCACAACTGGGGCCAAGAATAGAAGGTGTGGTGAGCAGACCACTCACAAATCTGCCTCAAACTTAAGCCCTGATACTGGTCTGCATGGAAGACGGAGTAGACTAGACCTATGGCCGTGAAGAGTGTAAGTGGAAAAACCACTCATTCAGGTTTTCTGGATGAGCAAACCACTGCAAAGACAGCTACAGAGGGGTTGGAAGTGGCCTGGGGCCATCTTCTGGGACCCACACAGAAAGAATGATGCTGTGGGAGTAGCATGTGGAATGAAAGGCCAGGCCTCTGACTGTGCTCCACATATGACTTGAGGTAAAGTGGGGGGGGGGAGCTCTGTACATCTGAAGTGCCATGACTGGGACCTGAGAAACCATGCCCCCATTCTCCTGCTGCAGCGGGAACTTCTGGAGCCCGTAGAGGCAGAGGGTAAAGGAGATTGCAGTTTGGGAAGGCTATCTGGAATGGGGCTCATGGATTGGATATTCATTGGATATATTTTTTTTATATTTTCTTATTATGTTATGTTAGTCACCATACAGTACATCCCAAGTTTTTGATGTAAAGTTCCATGATTCATTACTTGCGTATAACACCCAGTGCACCATGCAATACGTGCCCTCCTTAAGGCCATGGTATATGTCCTGTTTTTGGAAAGGCACATGGAAAGTCAGTGATGTGGATGAACCTTTCTCTTTAACCTGCTCCAGTGCCAGCTCCAGGGCTCCTTCCAGTTGCAGAGCCAGAAAAAGGGCCTTCTATGGAGCTAGAGGCAACCCCAGCTCTGCATCGACCATCACCTGCAGTGTCAGAGCCAGCCTCCCCTCCATCAGCTGTTGCAGAACTGGAACACTTGCTCCCATCTTCTCCATGTGTGCCGGGTGCTGAGCTGCAGTCAGCTGGACCATCAGCTTTCCCAGGAATTTTCACTCCAGCTCTGACAATAGACATAGAGCCCACTGTGACCCCAGATGGTTCCTGCTGTGTCACCCCAAAGAACCAGCTGCGTGAGGAGAACCCTGACCTGGACTTCCCTTCCAGGCTTGTGACAGAGCAACTCACATATATGGATGCGGTGAGCAGTTAGGCTCTCAGGGTGGGGCAGGGACAAGCATTTCTTCTGCTCTCGGCTGCCTCACACCTGCCTTTCCCTGATGTGGACTCCTATGGTCTGGGACCAAATCTCAGCTCCACCACTTCCCAACCCTGTCAACCCGTCAAGGCGCTTAGCCCCAAGCTTTCACTGTCCAGCTGCGGACTGTAGCGAGAGACCCTGATAAGCACTGATACGGAGGTACTAGGGAGAAGAAATGAGCCAGAATGGAGAGACCAATGGGCAGGCCCTGGTCCCGTGGGTGGAGGAGGGCAGCTCCCTGTGTTCAGTCAAGTCCATGGGTCGCCCACCCACTTGTTTTGGAGGCTGAGTACCCTCAGCAATTACTAGGTATCTGATGTGTACTTAAGTGCAGGGCAGATAGATAAACCTGTGGTTGTAGCTATCATGTGAGAATGTGCATCTGAGAGGGGAGTAGAACCAGAGGGATGAATAGTTGGAGGGGAAGAGTCCCCCTTGGGAGGAGCCACCTTGAACAGCACCGTGGAGCTTGGAGTTTGTGAAGATGATCAGGATGCAAATGCCCTCCTTCCTTCCCTCGTCTCTATTTGCTCCTGGGCTGTCCTGTCCTGGGCCCCTCAGTGAAAAAGAATAGAGTGAAATCCAGGGACTCCAACCAGGCTCAGGCCAGATTCTCAGCTCCCTGAGGTCCAGCTCTGACCTGTGACCCCTACGTAGGACATGAGTCTTGCATGGGAAATGGCTGGGTGAACCAAGGTCCGCCTGTTCTCTAGGAGCTGTTCAAGAAGCTGCTGCCCCATCAGTGCCTGGGCTCTGTCTGGTCCAAGCACAACAAGCCTGGCAGTGAGCACCTGGCACCCACAGTCTGGGCCACTGTCGCCCAGTTCAACGGTGTGTCCGAGTGTGTCATCACCACCTGCCTTGGCAACCCAAGCATGACAGCCCGGGACAGGGCCATGGTGGTGGAGCACTGGATCAAGGTGGCCAAGGTACGCAATGGGAAGCCCAGCCGAGGTGCTCTCCTGAGTCTCGGGCACTGCTCTTCCCTTGATCGGGTGTCAGGGTGGAAGGCCCTGGTCTTTGCCCTAGGGACTGTGCAGTCCCTAGGCTCTTCCTTCCAGAGGCTGACTGTGACTTGCATGGCCCAATGTTGGGATGCTCAGTTCCTCCTTGACTTCTTCCTTGGAGTGAGGTAAAATCCTTCGTCTCCCAGCAGTGGGACTCTTTGGGCCTTATATGTGCCCTTCGGCAGGTCCCTGGACATCTGCTTCATCCAGGAGGAGTGATTTAAACTGAGGGTGACTGAAGCTCTAGAGAAAATCAGCCTCCACTACCCACGTGACAGCTCATTCTCTTCCCTCCCCAGGCCTGTCAAATCCTGCAGAACTACTACTCCCTGAATGCCATCGTCTCGGCTCTGCAGACTGTCTCAATATACCACCTCAAGAAGACATGGGAGAAAGTTTCCAGGTGAGACGGTCTCTCTGCATGGACGGACCAGGATAGATGAGGGATCTCCCAGAGGCCTGTCCTCTTCCCCCTCAGCCAGCTTGGACCTCCTGGGAAGCAGCAATCCCTGACTACAGGACCTGGGCTGGCAGGCAGGTCTCTCAGCCTCCCTGGAGAATAGGCCACCATGTCTCCTGCTTTAGAAATCAGTTTTCCTAAATGTTCCCCCACAAGGCTGAGCTGAATAAATATTTTCATGTGTTTACTTTACAACCACTAAACTCTGCCCAATTGAAACCAAAATTGACCAAAACAGAGCTGCTCAATTAATATGGGAATGGAGTCATAGGATGACCTACATCAGAGCTCTCTCCCATGTCCTACAAAGACCTTAGTGCTCAGAGGAACCCAGAGAAAACTGTTATCCAGCCAATTTGACACTTTGGGGTTCTCAAATAAAAGGGACTTGCACTCAACCCTGCCACATTATTCCTCCAATCGTCCTGCCTCCTTTCCCTCTATTCAGGAAGTGCTTTCAAAACTTTAAAAAGCTGGGCACTGAAGACAACCCACAGAGCAGGAAACTAGTCATCAAGGTAGCATGGAAGGTGCAGGTCTGGAAAGAGAAGAAGGGTGTGAGGGAACAGGGTCCTGCATGGATGAAATAGGGAATGGCCTGAAGCATTCCTTGGAGAGGGGAAGCCTTTGGCATGAATGTGGTGACAGGCTGGGGTGAAGATTCCGTTGGGGGTGGAACAACCAGGTGCTGCTCAACCAGATTCCCTAGCCTAGACACCCTGTCTCTCTGTGTCAACAGCTAGTCCAGATGGACACCTGTACAAACCTTGAAAGCCCAGAGGACAGGGCTCTGCTCAGTGATGGGGATGGGATGGGTTGAGGGCCACAACAATAATGATAGTAATACGATACTGAGTCCTCAGGAGACGATGGGAGGTAGGTAGAATTCTCACTTTTCCTGATGAGAAAACAGGCTCAGGGAGGCCAGACTTCAAGCTCAGGGTCACACATAGAGTGAATGTTGGAGCTGAGATTTGTCTAGAATCACACATGGCATGCTTAAGGATAATGTTTATCAGTTATCAGCTGACTTAAGTCAGATATCTAGGGTCTGAATTAAAAGATGGTGGGGGCAAGTGGACTGAGGGTATTACGGTCTCAAGGATCTTGTCCTTGGCCCTACAGGAGCAACCATCTAATAAATCTGCCACCCTGGTGATGGCCCTCCGGAGAGCCTAGAAGAAGAGGCTGCAGAAGAAAGTGAGTGTGCCTGAGACCCAGGGCCTCCAAAGTCAGAGGAGAGGGGCTTCTCCCTGAGGGCTGGAAGCCTCCAAATCAGTACAGGTGGGACTTCAACTCCAGCTCCACTTCCTGTTGCTTCTAAAATTCTTGTTTCAAAGTGACCAGCAGGAGGGTCTAGAAAGCTGGATCCAGAATGGGTTTCGGAATGGGGAGGAGCCCAGGGCTATATACCCTGTGATTTTCTAAAAGCAGGCCCTGGAGGTGATTAGGAAGAGTATGACGTTCTTGGAGGGTGAGGGGAAAGGGAATTTAGGGGAGACTGCTAAGGGTCCTAGGCTGCTCCATGTGGGAAACTGGGCTGGGCGAGGAGGCTGCAGCATTTTCAGGGGAGGGTCCCTGTGGGCACCAGAGAGCAGGGACTCATCCCAACCCTCCCCCTCATGACACAGGGTGTTGTCCCCTAACTTGGCACTTTCCTCACTGAACTGGTGATGCTGGATATTGCAATGGAGGACTATCTGGAGGTGGGTGAGCCTGAGGATTGTGGGGGAGGGACCAGAATCCGGAGGTTTGGGAGCAGAGCGCCCCTGTACTGAGCCCTGAGCTGTCAGGACTCGGCAAACCTCCCGTCATGACAGCCTCACGGCTACCCTGTGAGCCTGGGGGCTGTTGCCCATCTCAGGGATGAGCGAGGTGAGGCTGCAGTTAGGCCACGGCTCCCGGTGCCGAAGACTGGTGAAGCAGCAGAGCTTCCTGAAGGCAGGGCTGCATTAGGTCTGTCTGACTGGACCTCAGCCTCCCCCGGTGAGTTTGCCCGTGGGGGGAGAATGAAGTCAGGACCCTCCACGTCAGCAAGCACCTCAGTAGCCGCAGCAGCCCCTTCCTGCCTGAGGCTTCGGCCTCCCCCACTGTCTTCCGAGAGGGTGGTGCTGCAGGGTCCCGACCTGTAGCCAGTCCATCTGCCCCATGTCCTCCTTTCTCTGGACCCCAGAGCCTGGCCTACATCCCAGGCCCGCTATCTGTGTATGCACGGCCCCCTCACGGGTCCTGGCCATGGTGCAGCATGAGAAGGGATGGGAATCAAGTGCTCCTAAGAACCAGGGGCCTCATTCTGATGGACTTTGTCTGCTTTCCACGGGAATGAGATCAACGACCACAAAAGAAATAAGGTGAGCATATGTGGCGCTTCCCGCAGGGAAGGGTAGGGAGTGGGCCTCAGAGATGTCCCTGGGAAGAACATTGCTTGGCTCCATCCCCTCCACCTCACATTTCCTGGGATCCCTTGAGAAGAAAGCAGTGCAAGACCCATCCCATTAGGAGATGGGGACAGACGCATGGCATCCAGGAGAACTTCCCGGAGGAGAGGCTACTGATATTCACCTCTGAGAACAGGTGGAGACCGGATCAATCTCTAGGCAGGAGGGTGGCCATGTGTGCCAGGACCTGGGATGGGTGCCCGGTCCTGCTGCTCAACCCTCACCAGACCCTGCAGCTCCCGCTCCCCCCCCACCAAGGCTCCCTATACATCCTGTGCTTCTCTCTCTGCTCAGGAATACCAAGTCATGACGGACATCGTGCTGCTCCAGGTGGCTGCTGAGAATTACACCCTAGAGCCCGAGGATCCTTTTCAGGCCTGGTTCCAGGCTATGGAGTCGCTCAGCGAGGCTGAGAGGTGAGGCCCATCAGGATCTGGGTCGGTGAGGTTCGGGGTGGACTCTTTCTGCTGGCCACTCCTGGGATCCTCCTTCCCTGGGCAGCCTCAGGCCTTGTTGCCGGGGCGCCTGACTCCAGCTGTGGGCAAACACTGGCAGGGACTCTTGAATGGAAGCTCTTGGGCAACTCACAGGTATCCCTCTGTCCTTAGCTACACCCTGTCCTGCCAGCTGGAGCCCCGGTCCTAGCTGGTCAGCAGCACTCAAGAAGGAGAAGAACTAGCCGCAGTCAACCTCAGGGCTGAGCAAGTGTCCAGTGGCCCTGCAGGGATTCCTCAGCAGCTGGGGATTTGCGGTGCATGCGCCCCATGTGTTCCACACCCCTTCCTCCCATCTATTTAGTTATTTGACGGGGGGCAATATTTATTCTCTTAAATAGTAAGTGGTAAATTCAAATATTATTATATTAAAGCCCTTTTTTCTTTTAGAGCCCAAGAGTGTGGTTTGTTCTTTTACTTCCTACAGTAACGTAAAAGATATAGACTCTCATATTCATTCCTGAACTAAGGAATCTTAAAGCGTCATCAGCTATTGTATGTGGGAGGAAGGAGAAGAGCCAGTCCTCCTCCCTAGCTACTCATACAATCCCGAATTCCTCCATCACCACAACTGTGCCTGGAAGTTTGTTGAATGTTCCCTTCCTCGGAGATAGAGCAGAAAAGACTGTCCCAGGTCTTGACCTCCTGAGTAGGAAAGTCAAAGTGTGGACCTAGGCCTGTGTCCCCATTGCTGATGCTCTGTGCTACTGATCTGCACTTATCACTCAGCTACGGGATCATTAGTCACAGAGCAGGGGGGTTTCAGCATCCGTGTACACTCCCAAAGTACTAAAGTGTACACATTTCCCAAACACTGACCACGTTATAAGGTGGCCTCAGTGGTCACATAACCCAGAACAACTATAGATGGATTTAACAGCCAGCTCTGACATAGTCATTAGAGTGAAAGTCACATAGAAAGTCCACATGCTCCTGGTCAGTCCACTGATTCTGAGAGCTAAGAGGCCCCATGTAGGACAGTGTAGGCCAACATCTGTCATAGCTGAGGTCATTGCTTGTACATGGCCCAGAGCAGTTAAGAATCAGGAAGATAATTTAATGTGATTTATGACATCACCATACCATGAGAAATGCTCAAATCCTGTAAGTCCATACCCAAGATACAGTGGCAAATAGGAATTTAAAGTAAAACTTGGCTTTTAGCTTGGTGCCCATCACCCTTGTTGCAAATCTCCTAAACAGCTGGGTTAGGGAGTGTCAGTGTTCACTCCGTGCCTCCTTTACTTTCCCCATTGTGCAATCTTGGCACCCTTGTCACAGATCATTTATCTATGTACGTGTGAGTTTATTTGGGGGCTCTCTGCTCTGTTCCACTGGTCTACCGGCCTGTTTTTATGCTAGTACCATTCTGTTGGATTACCGTAGCTTTGTAATATGCTTTAAAGTCAGGAAGTGGGGGGATTCCATCTTTGTTCTTCATTCTCAAGATTGTTTTGGTTATTAGGGGTCCTTTGTGGTTCCATATATATTTTAGGGTTTGTTTGTTTGTTTCTATGCAGTGACATTGGGATTTCTGTAGGTCGCTTCCTCTAGGACCTGGTGGTTGACCTTACTGTTTAGTGTCCCAGAGTCTTAAGTTGTGCCCGTCATGTGTGCACGAGCCCAGAAATGCCTATACATGAATGATCAGATCAGGCCAGCAAACTACAACCAAGAAACAACCAGCGGAGGGCAAGTGACCTCTTTTTCATCTTTGGATTCTAGAACTGTGCTCTCCAGGGTGCTAGCCTCTAGCCACATGTGTCTGCTTATAATTAATTTTACACCAACATTCAGCGAATTAAAATAACACCACATTGCTCACTCACACTAGCCACATTTCAAATGTGCCCATACTAATTTGAATCTCAGGTGGTAAGTTTGGAGGTAAGAGCTGCAATGTGCCTGTAGAACTGAGAGTGTGAAAGCTGATTCATTCAGCATCTCTGTCTCATTCGAAGGTTTGTAACTGTGATCAATTCTTGTTGAAGGGCTCTGACTCCACCAAGTATAGAGAACTTCTGAGAACCCACAGGAAATATCAGGTTGATGCCGTATGACCCACACAACCTCAACTAGAGGAGGAGGAAAGGGTGAGCCCCTCTAATTGATGTGTTTCTATATATCATATTTGGGTGTCTATAGATTTTCTTGTGGAGAGCATTCAAGATTCCAGCAGTGAGGAGGATGACTCTCCAGGTAGGGAACAACACTCAGGTAGGAAGCAATGCAAGAGGGTTCCGGGTACAGTTGGGTTGCACCTGCTGCTCTGGAGACTGAGGAAGGTGGATAGGAAAGCAGAAGGGGTAGGGAAATATATGTACAAGTCTAATTTGTTCATTTCATATTTTAATGACATATTAGTAAGAGGAATGGAGTCCATAGGCATCAGGTGTGCTGTGTTTGCAATCATTTTTGCTTTCCTATTTAAAAATTCTTTCCCATGGGGGCGCCTGGGTGGCACAGCGGTTAAGCGTCTGCCTTCGGCTCAGGGCGTGATCCCGGCGTTATGGGATCGAGCCCCACATCAGGCTGCTCCGCTATGAGCCTGCTTCTTCCTCTCCCACTCCCCCTGCTTGTGTTCCCTCTCTCGCTGGCTGTCTCTATGTCTGTCGAATAAATAAATAAAATCTTTAAAAAAAAAAAGAATTCTTTCCCATGAAACCTGTACTTCCTTCTCTTTCCCACTGCCAGATGTCAAAGCTTAGGTTCTGTTTCATTAGCACCTCTTGGGATTTTGGTATCTTTCTTGTTATTAACCTTGATGGATGTAATCCTGTGCGACCCAACAGACACTTGAATCTGGATACAAAGTTCTAGCATGAGCCAGGAGGTAGATGAGAGGTCAACTCTCTCCCTTTTAACGTACAGGACTAGTAACATTATGTTCCTGTCCTGTTTGCTCCTCCTTAAAGGCCACTTCCATAGCTAGGTGAGTTGAAGAATCTTTCCTCTGCAATTATGCATATGCTCCAATGTGCTTTAGCTCATCCCAGCCTCCATACCTCACCCAAGTCTGAACTGTGAATGTGCTTCCATCTGAAAGAGGCCCATGTGCAGCTGCCCTGGAGACCCTCCATGGCCGGCAGGGATTCTAGAGGACTGTATGAGGAGCTGCTGGGCCCATTTCACACACCCGCTTTTACAGCCCTGCTGACCCGGTGACCTGGCATTGACCACAGGACACGACCTCTCTCTGGGCAGCAGGGCAGGGAGTCAGTGCTCCTCTCAGAACCCACTGCCTCAGCCACACATTGGCCCTGCCCCCCACACCTTGGTCATGCCTACCCCAGGCCTGCCCAAAGCCCACCCTCCCAGTCCTTCCAAGGTTCAGGGCAAACTGTGGCAGGTAGTGTCTGTTTATGTGATCGCATCAGCTGTAGAGCCCCTGTTGCCCCACGTATAGACTAAGGGAATTTAGACAAGTTAGCTTACTTCTGATTTCATGTTCATGCTCTCTAGGGGGCTAGGAAACCTATGGGATTTTTTGAGAACGATCTTCAAGTAACTGCAATTACCCCAGGCACAGGACAGGTAGTATGTGGAACTCATTGCCATTCTGTCCCATAGGGCCCAACAAAACCCCAGTCCCATTACAGGTGCCCCCTGGGTTTGGATGGATTGGTTAATTGATCAATTGATTGATGAGGGAGGGTGGCAGTGTACCCATGATCATTCCTCCGGTGTCCCCATATTTTAAAATAACATGGCTGGTAGAGGCTGACACGGAGAAGGACGATGAACACTAAATAGTGGAGAGCAGTGGAAGGGGAGTACTGAGTCATGAGTACTGAGGAAGGCAACATCACACACAGAAATGCATGCGGATAGTGACTGCCTTCTTGTAAGGACAAGATGACACAGGAGTTCATTCATGGTCACAGTTATGAAATTTGAAGGCTGGAAAAAATATGTTGCAGATCACAGAGACCCATTCCCTCATTGCAGAGGTGAAGACAGAGTCATCCCCAGGTCGGCCTTTATCCTGCCAGGAGCAGTGGGTCCAAGTTCTCACCCCAACCCTGACTGTCCCCGTCCTTTCCCAAGGCTTCCTCCTCCCCACTCCTACAATTATCCATGCACAGGATTACATGCAGGGAGCAAAACTGTGCATGCAATTTATTTCCTCTTTCATCTCTTTTCACTTTGTTTTTGCTATCTATAAGCTCCTCTTTGTAGCTCTTCCCCCATTCCCTCTTTATAATTCTCATCCTGTAGTATGTGGTCTCATACAGGCACTTAAGGTCCTTGGATCAATGTCTATAAAACCTCCTGCAGCCTACCTCATTCACATTCTTAGTGTTGCTCTGGCCCCTTACGCTGGGTCTGTACCACGGACTCCTGCTGCGCAGCCCTGAATGGCCCCAGCCAGGAGCTGGGCTGGGAGTCGGAAGGGTCCCTGCTGGAGGGGCCCCGGGAATTCTGGATCTGCTCTCAGCATCCTCCACTTAATGGTTACCTGCCCTGGGTGGCTCTGGTTATGCCTGATTCTTGTCTTCCTTTCAGCTGTGAACAAATTTTTTTGTAATGGACTCAAAAGAAGGAAAAGACAAAGCAAATTGGGGCAAAGAAGAACAGGAAGAGGAAATGTGAGTGCAGGGCGCTTGGGATGAAAATGGTAAAGCAAACGAGTGCACATGTTCTCCGTTGCTTCCCTAACTTCCTTGTTGGCACCGCAGGAAAACCAACCAAACACTGGGGTGACCGCTGATGCATGCGGCCACAAAAGCGGAGACAGGGTGGTGGTAATAGTACATACAGGCAACATAACTACCTTCCAAGGACGCTGCCACACTCTTTCTGAGCTAATTATGTGTAATCGTCGTGCCTAGACTATACATGGAGTAGATGATTTTATTCATGTAACCTAATAAGTTAGATATTATTCTTAAGTCCTTCTATAGGAGGCTGCCAGGGTCCTGGAGATGCTCTGTGTGTCACATTGGTGTTGGCAACAGATGCATTTATATTACAGGAAACCATAAAGCTAGACATTTAAGATTCGGGGACTTTACAATATGTAAAGTAAACATCAATTAAAAAACAAATGTAAAACTATTTTTTTCTACAAAACAAACTCAGGCACAGATCGTTTCCTCTGATTTCTACAAAGTGTTTTAGAAGTGATGCCACTCTCCGACATCCTCTTCCAGAGAACATATGCAGAGGGAACACACCTACACTGCTTTCATCAGATCAGGAGAATTTGGATGCCACCTAGCAATAGACATCACAGTAAAGGGAAATCACAGGTTAACTCTTCTGAATGTAGATGTCAAGATCCAAAACCAAACATCAGCGGTCTATAAATCCACAGAGTTTTTATAAAGGAATGAAACTGGGATTTCATGGAGTGATTTCCATTGGTTGATGTGAACAGGATTACTGGGTGTTTGGGTGCTGCCTGGGACAGTGGTGAGAAGGGACAATGCCATTGGGTTGGTGGAATGAACATTTGGTGGCAGAGGGAAGAAACTCTCTCCCTGCAACTGCAAGGTCTAGAGAAGGGTGAGGAGTCTACAGAGACTTCAGAGTTTGGGGAGCGGGAAGTGCACACTCAGAGTGTAGGCTCTGCCTGCTCAGGCTATTGCTCAGATCAGTGGTCAGAAGAGAGTGGAGGACATGTCAGCTTCATCTATTAAACCAGCAAAGCACCAGTCCATCAGGTCACTTTCCTCATTAGCTAGTGGTTCATCCAGGGTTGGTTCTTGAAGGCCAAGCTGATTCATTAGAGAGGAGTTATATGTGCAAGTTGGCTTGGAAAATCCTGGGCTCTGGGCCACATAGGAGTCAAGCAGAGCACTGGTCACACCGTCGGTCTGCCTTGAGGCAGCTGATGTGTGATGATGTGGGAGGAGGAGGGATTTTCCCCCTGACCTGTTAAAGGGACTTCCTTTCAGGAAAATATCATAGCTTTTGGGTCAGAGATTGAAATGTTTGGGTGGAGGCATGTGCCCTTCTCTTGGCTCCAGCACCTTCTATGTCCTGGCAGCAACTTTGGGGCAGGAAAATTTGGGGAATGGAGGGAGGGTAGCCCTTGGTTCAGAAGTCCAGCACATGATCTGGAGGACTCAGGGAAGGCGGTGGGGGTTGTTCAGGGATCTCTGTCCCCAAGGAAACAACTACTTTCCTATCTCAGATCTGTCATCAGCCTTGTGACTCCAGGCGTCATTTAAAATCTCTACAATTTAGAGCCATGAATCACAAAACAGGGGTCACAGCACCTACCCTGCATAACCCATGAGGATGATGGGGGATGACAGGAAATGATGACAGATACTCTCCATGAGCTGTAAAGCATCATGCCCATGTGAGGGCTGAAATGTCACCTTGCACCCTCCCCTGCCCTGTATCCGTTCGAGTTTCCTCTCCGGAGGCAGCCACTCCTGTATTCCTTGCTTATTCTTGCAGACAGTTAATGCTGGAACACTTACACAGCACTTACGCAGCACCGGTCATTTTCTCCAGGTGATGTCTGGACTGTCTTATATTAAGCTTCGTAAGGGAATACTAGTAAATAGGCCTCATGCCGCAGAACAGGGAACCAGGGACAAAGGGGTTAAGTAACTTTCCCAGGTACATGTGTCTTCTAGCATGAGTTGATACCAGCCACCAGACACCAGCTCTCATGCTCTCTCTCTCTCTCCGTCCCTGTGCTGTGCTGCCTTTCTACATTGTCTCATCCTCATGAAATCACAGCCCCATCACAGATCATAATACCCCTCTTTGCTCATAGAACAGAAGTGCAGCATAGGAATGAATGAATGTGCTCCCAGGGTCTTCTCTCAGCTGCATATCAACAGTTCTATTTTCAGTATGTTTTCTAGGATTGTGGCTCAGGTTATAAAAAGAAAAATCATAAGGGATTCAAACACGGGATTCACAATATAACTATTTGTGTTTAAGAAGATCTGCTGGCTGTCCACTGTTCTGCTGGCTGTGCCCACAGTGGTTCAGCCACATTGAAATGGGCATCTGACCAAACAACATGGTAGGGCCACAAATATCACCCCCACTAACTACTCCATTGAAGGTGGCATGGGAGTAAAATCAGTAATTAGATTCAAGAAGAAGGACTGTAGTTTGTACAAAAGACACTGGATGTTGGAAAGGAAGGAGTGAGCAGGGAAGGTGCATACTCAAGGGCCAGTGTGGCTACTTCCTGCTCTCAGCCATGCCTTCCGTAGTGGCTGCTCTGAGGGTGGGTCAGATAGTCAGGGAGACACTGGAGGTGTGTAGATTTCATCCACTAAGCCACAAAAGTCCAGCCTGGCAGACCCCTCTCCTAGTTAATGAACTGCTCATCATCCAAGTTTGGTCAGTTGAAGACGAAGCTAGTTCTTTGGGCAACTGTCACGTGGGCAGTTGGTTTAGAATGTCCTGGGTTCTGAGCCAGTTGGGAGGCAAGCAGACTACTGGTCATTCAGGGTGGTCACCTGACCACCAGGGAGTCTCACTGAAAGGCAGCAGATAGAATCAAGTGCTGGGGGCAAGTGAGGGGAGATGGAGACATGCTCAGATCCCCCCACTCCATCAGGGGTTGTTCTTCATTTGGAGGAAAGACAATGTATTTTGAGTCAGGGATTGAAACACAGAGCCAGGAGTTGGGTCAGGATTTGAGCCATCCTCTTGGTGCAGGCACCTCCTTGACATACCAGGTGTCTGCCTGCAGAAACCTTGGGGCAAGAGGATATGAGCAAGGGAGTGAGGAAAGGGCTCAATTCAGGTGTCCAGGACCTGATCTCGTATTCAGGTGATCAGGGATCTCTATCTCCAGGGAACCGTCTGTATCCCCTGACTCAGAACCATCATTCAGTTGCAGTTGAGCTGCAACTCTGAGAAAGTCACTTAATCTCTAAATTTCAGTACCTGCACCATGAAATATGGATCTCAGCCCCTACTCCTCCCACCCTGTGAGCATCACAAGAAATGACTTTTCACTATTGGAAGTTGAATATTGAAGCCTCCAATTGTTGAGGGGTCTGTTTCTCTTCATTTTTGTCAGTTTGTTTTATATATTTTGGAGTTCTCTTGTAAAACGTTCATAATCTCGAAGGATGGGCCCTTTTGTCATTATAAAATGTCCTTTTTTTTTCTAGAAGAAAAATGTCATAAAAGTTTGTCTTATATTATCAAAGCCAGTCTCATTCTCTTTTGGTTACTACTTGCTTAGCATTTATTTTCCTTTTATTTTCAACCTCTCTGTCTTAGACTTAAAGCGTGACTCCCTCATAGGCAGCAAATAGAGATTATAGGGTTTTTTTAAATCCATTCTGCCAATATCTGCCTCTGAATTGGAGTATATAATCCATGAATATTTCATTACTAATCAGCTAGCATTGGTATCTGTTTTTTGTTTTGGTTTGGTTTTTTGGCTGTATATGTCATCTCTTTTCTAATAGTCCTCCATTACCGGTTTTTTATGTTATGTTCTAGCGTACCGAATACATTTCCATGGTGCTTCTTTTGCTATATATTCTGGGTTATGTTCTTAGTAGCTTCCCTCAGATTATAATTAACACCTTAAATTATAACATTCTAATTGGATTAATACCAGATTAATTTCCATGGCATATAGAAACTACCTTCATGTAGATTCAATGCACACCCTCCCCTTATTGCCATGGTCATACAAATTATATCTTTATACACTGTGTGCTCGTCAGCATGTTTATAATATTGACTTCAGGTGGTGCCTTTTAAATCAGGAGAAAATAATACATTGTTTACAATTATACGCATCTTACATACTTTTATATTTTTTATTTAAATTCATTAGCCAACATATACATACTTATATATTTACACTTTCTTGTATATTAACCTATGCAACTCTTTATTTCTTCATGTAGATTTAAGTTACTCTGTTGTCTTTTCATTTCAGCTTGAAGGGCCCTTAGTATTTCTTTGTAGGCCTTGTGAAAGCAGTGGGTTCTCTCAGATGCTATCTGGGAATGTCTCAATGTCTCCTTTATTACTGAAAGACATCTGCTAGATGCAGAGCTCTTGGCTGACAGTTTCTGTCTGTTGGCACTTTTCATGTCATCCCACTGCCTTCTGGCCTCTGGTTTCTGATGAAAATTAGCCATAAAATTGAGGAGCCTTTGTAAATGATTAGTTGCTTTCATGATTTTCTCTTTGTCTTTGGCCTTGAACAATTTTATTATGAGGTGGGTTTATCCGGCTTGGACTTTTTTGAACTTCTTGAATATTTTTATTAATGTTTCTCATGAAATTTGGTGAGATTTTGGCTATTGTTACTTCACATATCTTCACTGTCCCTCTCTTTTATTTATTTTATCTTTTACTTATTTTATATTTCATTCCCTGTCTTTTATTTTTCTGGGGACTTTTCTTTGTGCATATGTTGGCATGCTTATTGTATTATACAGGTCCGCGAGGCTCTGCTATTTTTTTCTCCCATCCATATTTTTTAACTCACTGTTCATCAGACTGGATCTCTATTAATCTATCTTCAAATTTTTGTCTTTTTCCTGCTCAAATCTGTTGTTCAGCTTTGTTGTGGCTTTGTGTCTCCCCAAATTATACATTAAAGTTGTACCCCACAGTACCTGTGAAAGTATCCTTATTTGGAAATAAGGTCTTTGCAGATATAATCAAGATAAGGTCACACTGGATTAGAGTGTGCCCTGATTGAATGGCTGCTGTCCTTATAAGAGCAGGGAGGTTTGGACACACAGACACAGAGGGGAGAAAGCCACCATGTGATGACAGAGGCAGGGTTTAGAGTGATGCAGATGCAATCCAAGGAAAGCCATGAATTTCCAGAAACTACCAAAAGATAGCAAGGGGCAAGGAAAGATAGTTCTCTAGCTCTTTCAATAGGAAACAGAGCCTAAGTTATAGCTTGACTTCAGATTTCCAGCCTTCAGACGTGTGAAAGAGTAAATTTCTATTGTTTTAGCCCATGTAGAGTGTAGTAATTTCTTACAGCGGTCCTAGGAAGTGAATACAAGCCCCTTTAGTGACATTTTCAGTTGTTACTATACTTTTCAACTCCAGAATATCTGTTTCTCTTTTATAATTCACATCTTTTTTATTGTTATTCTCTACTTGGAGAGATATAAGTCTCATACTATGTTTTAGTTCTTTAAATATCATTTCCCTTAATTCTTTACATATACTTAAAAGAGCTGATACAAAGTATCTGTCTCGTAAGTCCAGTGTCTGGACTTTGCTTAGGGACAGTGTGTATTCATTGCTTTTTTCTCCTTGTATATCAGCTTATGTGTGGGGGACAGCCCAAGAGCACCTCCAACATCCGTCCCTCTAGAAAGACTAACTGAACTCAGTATATAGCCATCCTGATAGTTGTGATTTATTACAGTGAAAGCACACTAAGCAAAATAAGCAAAGGGAAAGGTGCATGGGAGGTTCAGAGAAAACCAGCCACAAGCTTTCAAGAGAACTGCTCCAGTGGCATCACAAAGGTACACTTCATTCCTCCAGCAATAAAGTGTGAAACATCTTCCAGGAAAGCTCATTAGAGACTTTGTACTCAGAGGTTTTTAGTGGGAACTGGTCATTTAGGCACCCTCTGCCTCGCACATACCTGAATTTCAGAGTTCTATCAGCAAAGATATGTGCTGCATAAACCACAGGGTTTGCACCAACAGTCTAGGCACAGCAAGCCACACTTACCAGAGAATGGTGGGGACCCTCTTGATTCCAAGTTCCCAGACTTCAGACAGGGTCAGTCTGACAAGCAGGCCTGTCATAGGAAAGCACACTTGGCCCTGGTATGCCAACTTTTTTCTGCACAGTCAGACTTCTGGTTTCCCTGCAGGTATCTTGTTACTGGGGAGGGGGACTGTAAATTGGTTATTTAAAATAATATCATATGACAACTCTAGAAATCGGATTCTCACTCTTCCCTAGGATTTGTTGGCTTTGCTATTTTTTGTCATTGCTTTCTCATTAGTGACTTTAATGAACTAATTCTCCAAAGTCTGTATTCTTTGTCACGTGTGACCACTGTAGTCCCTGCTCAGCTCTATGGCGGTCAGCTATTGGCCGGAGAGAGATCTCACGAACAGCCTAGAACTAAGTCATTCAGTCTTTGTCGAAGGGCTTCGTGAGCATGTTGAATCGTATCTTCAAAATTCAGCTGGTAGCTGAAAACCTTCATTGTTGCTTGTGCAGAACATCCAGGTCAGGCAGGGGGAGAGCTAAGGGCCTTCTAGGGTCTCTCCTGGGTATGCTTACAGTGTTCTAGATTCGTAAGAATAAGTCAGAACTTTTCAGATCCCCTCATGGAAATCTCATTTTTTGGTGGTCCTTGTAAGCTTTCTATTACTCTATTGTTTGCTCCAACTAATATCTATCACTTTAACCAACCAACCACAAGTTAAGCAACTGCCTATAATTTCTTTTTTGACAATTATGCTGGGAAAAGGCTTTTTGTTCTGGGCAAGCTCCAAGTGAGATTAAACACAAACAGTCAAACAAGTAGGGTCTTGCAGACATCCCTCAGACCCATTAGTGGTAATTCTCTAGAAATGAGGTTTTGAGGGAGCTCCGGACCCATTCTGTTCTCTCCAGTGGCTGCCGCATTGCTGTCTTTCACTGTGAACATGGGCTTTAGTTTTCTGAACTACTCTGGAGCCACAGGGCAGGGGATGGGACTAGGCCGTGTTAAAACAGCACAAAACTCATGGTTCTGACTGAGACTCACCTGTTTTTTTTCCTCCCTCTTCCACCAGTATCAACATTCCCTCTACTGCTGCAAGTTTGAGTTTATTTCCAGAGTTCTTAAGATGTTGGTGGCAATTTTTGCCAGTTTCCTCATTGATTTTTTTTTGAGGAGAGAATTTTTGGAGGTCTTTAAGCTGCCATTTGCACTAAAGTCACTCACCACATCATACTCATACTCAAGCCACAGTCCATGACTGATTATCCTCAGGTGTTTGCAGGAATCACAGTTCAACGTAAACTGTGTCTCAGAGAGACTCCTCATGCAGTTGTGTGCACACTGTTAGGTCACAGACATGAAACTCAACTTCAAAATAGAGTGTCACTTTAAAAGGAATTAAATTTTAAAAAAATAAAAGAATTTTCTTAAAATCGTATACTGAATAATATGACGTGGCACCTCTGGATAATAGTGACCAACCAGATCCTCAGGTTGAATTTAGGTCATTAAACAGGGCTTTGTTGTTATATTCTTCCTCCAACTTAAAAAAAACTAAAGCTTATCATATGCACAATTTTGTAATGGTAGAGTTTGGATATTTAATATATGTATGATTTCTTGAACTTGTAAGTTTACTTAATTCATCTTCACAGTCATAGAGAAAGTTATTTGGGAATAAAATCAATTATCTTTGGTCATGTATATTTTACTTATCTTGATAAGGCTTGTACTATATAGAAAGAAAACATGAAGATATACAGAGATTCCAAGATATGGTGTAAAACTGCCTATCATTCTAAATCCACACTGTATCTTTAAAATATATGTACAGGCACCGGGGGGGCTCAGTCGTTAAGCGTCTGCCTTCGGCTCAGGTCATTATCCCAGGGGCCTGGGATCGAGCCCCGCATCGGGCTCCCTGCTTGGCGGGAGGCCTGCTTCTTCCTCTCCCACTCCTCCTGCTTGTGTTCCCTCTCTCGCTGTCTCTCTCTCTGTCAAATAAATAAAATCTTTAAAAAAAAATTAAAAAAATACATGTAAAATTGCTCCAAATTGCCCAAGGCCTCGCTAGAGCAGTCAAGAGGAAGTAGCTGATTTTCATCATCCTGTTTGCCTGGAGACCACTCCAGACACGTACATCACACTGACGTGTGTGCAGCAGACGGGTTGGGAAGGACTCGGCTTCTCGCTGGGCCTCATGTCACAGTGGAAGTCTGAGCCTCACGACAGCATTACTGTGGCTTTGAGTTGACCGCACTGAGCTGTGTCTAGGCAGCATGCGGTTTGCTTGGTTGGTTACGAGTTGTCTGTTGACTGCGAAACAGCTCCAGTCACATTGACCTCCCATCGCCTCGTCCTCAAACTTTCCTCATCGCCTCCTGATTCCATCCATACGATGTTCTTTCTGCAGGCATCACCTCCTCCTCCACTGCCCACTCCAGCCACTACCCAGGCTGCACCCCAAGTTACCCTGAATGCATTCCTCAGATAGGGGTTCAGTCAGCCCCTCTTCCAGAGAACCTCCCAAAATCTCCCTGACTAGAGCTGTGCCCAGGTCATCTTTTTCAGGGATCTCCTATTAGTTGAACTTTTTATTGTGTGGTTATTTTATGTATATCTTCCCAAGAATAATTAGGATCCATGGAGGGAGAGAATGTGAAGTTCTTACCAGTAATCCTGCACTTACCTCCTTGCACCTGGTGAACGGGACAGAGATTCTCCAGAGACAGTGCAGTGAGGACAACACGTTGCAGTGGGGAGGGTGCAGGATCTGAATCTGCATGGTCTGCACCATGCCTCGCTCTGCCATTCACACCACATGACACACAGCAGGATCAAAAAACATTTCTAGGAGACGTCTCCTCATGTCGAAAACAGGACTAACAGTCATTCCTCAAGGGGGCATTTGTGAGGAGAGAGAAAAGTTGTATTCATGTAAGATCTTGGGATGTATCTGTCATGCTACCCTTCACTAAATGTTGGTTGGTGGCCTACTGACAGCCTAGTCTCACATTACTGGGTCATGTCCTCTGAGCAAATCATGATCACTCAGAGAGGCATGCGCCTCTCTGCAGCTCTGAGATCCTTGTCTTGTCACAGCTGTCTCTCTCCATTGTCACAGTCAACCCCAGTCATCCTATGTTATGGGCATTATTTTCTCAGTTCTTTCTTTTGTGTCTGACATTTTGTCTTTTTCCCTGCCACTTTTTCTTAAAACATGGGTGGCTACAGCTGGATGTCTCTCCTGGAGTCTAGAGGATGTAGGATACATAGTAGCACTGCGGTGTCCCTGCCCTCCCGGCCAGGTTGACCACGGTCTCTCAGGGTTTTTCCAAAGACCCACCCTCAGGGGTCTTCCACATGTCCTAAGCAGTCAATGCATTTGTTCATTTAGTCCAAACTTGTAAAATAAGTTTGGTCACCTCTGCATGCAGCCTACCTGCAAAGGAGTTAAGTGACTTGTCCAAATTGAGGCAAAAAAGCATGGTTAATCCTATAGTCACGGAAGACATGGGATGAGTCATCAAGACAATTTCCTAGAGAAAAGAACTCACACATGAATCCTTAGAGGTCACTTCTTACATCGATCTATTCAATGAACACATCATTCTAAATATACTCAGTTTTCCGTTGAATAGGACTTTTCACAACTAACTGAAGCAGCATGCATCACCAGAATACCAGAGGAAGCTAAGTGCGGGGGCTTCAGAGGGTCACAGTTTTGAGGACAGCATTCATCCTGTGCCAAAGTCCAATGACGCACTGCGAGCCCAGTGCGAGACACAGCACCTCTCTGTCCAGGAGACCCCGACACTGAGATTCCCGAGACGGTGTAGACTGTGCCCAGGGCCCTGAAATGGAAAGAGACACAGGGATGGTGAGTCTGAGGTCATATGATGTCTATAAGAAGGAAGTGGCAGGGCCTCCCCTGATCCACTGTCAACAAATCACCTGAGCAGAGAGTGAGAGGAGTGGGGAGGAAAGAGGACGAGGCTGTGATGGAAAGACCCTTCGAGTTCTGCTTCCCGCGGGGCCCAAAGTTGATTTTACCTACTGGCCCCACTCAAAGGGAGGACAGGGAAGTCATGCAGATCCTTCCCCTCCCCTTGATGGCCTCCCACAGCTGATGTACCCCAGGGGTTTGTGGCAAGGCAGGCCCACAACTCCTCCTGCTGTGTTAGGGCCAGATGTACATACAGAAGGGGACCTTGGAGAGAGAGTTGCATGCCCATCCACCTGTCCACTATCCCCTCCTCCCAGAGTGGGGTCTCTTCACTGCCCAGGAGCCTCCTCTTAAGACTGCAGCCTCTTCCACAGCCTTGTACTCAGTGACGTGACCTCCACAGCTTCTTCCTCCATTGTAGATCACTGTAGAGGGGGATCCAGAGGGAACCCAACCTCAGAGAGAACTTGTTCCAGATTCAGAACAGCAGAAGGGGCCCCTGGGTAGCGCAGTCGTTAAGCGTCTGCCTTCGGCTCAGGGCGTGATCCCGGCGTTCCGGGATCGAGTCCCACATTGGGCTCCTCTGCTGGGAGCCTGCTTCTTCCTCTCCCACTCCCCCTGCTTGTGTTCCCTCTCTCACTGCCTATCTCTCTGTCAAATAAATAAATAAAATCTTAAAAAAAAAAAAAAAAAAGAACAACAGAAGGACCAAAGACCATGACAGATCAGCCAAGACCAACCCACTTTCCACTGTGGCAGTCAGGGGGATCCCCTTCACCTCATCCTGTGTTGCTCTCTCTCCATCATTCCTGATTGGGGGACAAAATAGGGAAGGCCTCAAGGAGAGGGAGAGAGCGCTAAGCACATCTTGTGGGTGCTCCACTCTGAGGAATGGGAGGGACCACCCAGCCCTCTTTGGCACACGCCAGTTAACCTCTGCCTGATACTGGACCCAAGGGTTGATTGGGTCTGTTGTTTGGGTGTACACATATGGTATCAGGAAATTGGAGGGAAGCAGAACTTTCAAGGGAAGAAGAGGGACTCTGCATTTTTTTCCCAGAGCAAAGCTGGTTCCAGTCACTAACATAATAATCCACACCAATACTTCCAGTGCAGGACTGAGTGATCTGACCAAAAGCTCCAGAAATTGTGGACAGCTGGGTCAGCAAACCATACCCAGGATCTTAGAAATGGGGGTGCATCAACCACACAGTATCAGAGAACCAGAGGAGAAAGGACGGCCCCCATTACACTACTCCAGAACTCAGCAGCAGCCACTTGCCCACAAAATGACAGCAATAACTCTGGACAGTGAGAAGGTACAGACAGCCAACAGGTTTTTATCTCACTTCCCTGTGGGCCTTGAGGACAATGTAGGCATCAAGCTGCTGTCCCACACTAAGCAGTAATAATCAGCCTCTTTTCCAGGCTGAAGCCCAGAGATCAAGAAGCCTGGCTGCCTGACCTGGAGCCCAGGAAGCTCTTCTGAGAGGCAATTGCAAATCTGGGGGTCAGGAGTTTGGCAACAAAGCCCAGGTGTTGCTGAAGCTGAGCTGCTCCCCTAGTGCACGTGTTGGTGGCCATCTCTCCTTGGCCCTTGGACACTGAGGGTGGCTGAGTCAACCCCACCTGGACCACAGACCCTGGCATGGGGGAGGGACAAGTAGAACAGTGAGTTGGGTGAATGAGGGAGTGGACCAGAGCTGAATGAGGGGCCCCCCACAAATCTTCCACCCAGAAAAGTTCAGCTCTCATCTGTGCAGAAAGTGAGGAGCACAATGAGAGGGGCACAGGTCGTGTATAGATGCTCAAGAGCTCTGCTCCCTGAGATTCCAGAAAGGGGCAACCCTAAGTCCCTCTTATTCTCTCCCTAGGCACCATGGGGAGATGGGCTCCTGCATTCATATATGTCCCTGCTCCTTGACACTCAGCCCTGGGTACCATCTCTAGCAGAATGATGCCCCCCACAAATGTCCATGTTCTAATCCTTGGAATCTGCCCGCATGTTGCCTTACATGGGGAAGGGGAATTAAAGTTGCAGATGGAATTAGGTTGCCAATCAGCTCACATTAAAATCAGGAGATGATCCTGGATTATCCAAGTGGTCACAAGGTCATTAAAAGTGGAAGTGCAGCAGAAGAGTCCACTAGGATGTGGGGCAGTCAGTCAGCTATTGCTGGCATTAGAGGTGGAAGGGGCAACTAAGCAGGGAGTGTAGACAACCTCTAGAAGCTAGAAAAAGCCAGGAACCAGATTCTCTCCCAGCGCCTCCAAAAAGGAACACCCTACAGACGTATTTATTTTAGTCCAGTGAGGCCCATATGAGACTCTAACCTGCAGAAGTGTAAGACACTATATTTATGAGGTTTGAAGGCAATACATTTGTGGTAATTGGTTACAGCAATGGGAAACTGATACAGTAATTCCCAAGTCAATGGACTGAAGAAGAAGAATCTTGATCATTTCAGCAGATACAGAAAAAGCACTTAGGACAATTCAACATACATTCAAGATTTTAAAAACTCTCAGCAAAATAAGAATTAAGAAAGACTTTGTCAACTTGATGAAGGACACTTACAGTTTATAGTTAACATAATAGTGATGGAAGATAAAATTATTTCCTCTGAATTCAACACGACACAGGAGTTGGTGACTATCATAACAAATACTAGGGTCATCTACTGATTTCATTTCCTTTGGATGTATCCCTAGATATGTGATTACTGGATCATATGGTGGTTCTATTTGCAATTATCTGAGGAAACTCAGTACTGTTTTCCATAATGGCTGTACCATTTTACATTCTCACTAACAGTATATGAATGTTCAAATTTCCATTTTCTTACCAACATATATATAAACCATCCTAACAGGTGACATGATATTGTCCTTTGATTTGGATTTCTCTGATGATTAATGATGCTGAGCTGCTTTTCATATGTCTGTCAGCCATTTGTATTTCTTCATTGGAAAAATGTCTATTGAAATATTTAGCCCATTTTTATGTTGGGTGAAACACTTTCTTAAAAGATTCATTTATTTTGAGAGAGCGAGAGAAAGCACAAGAGGAGGGAGGGTCAGAGGGAGAAGCAGACTCTGCTGAGCAGGGAGCCTGATGTGGGACTTGATTCCAAGACTCCGGGATCATCACCTGAGCAGAAAGCAGATGCTTAACCAACTGAGTTATTCAGGCGCCCCTGGATTAAACACTTTTATTTTAATGATTAGTAGCAGTTTCTTATATATTTTGGATATTAGCCTCTTTTTTATTTTTTAAAGATTTTATTTTTTAGAGAGAGAGTGAGCAAGTAGTAGGTGGGGCAGAGGACAAGGTAGAGAATCTCAAGCAGAATCCAAAATGAGTATGGAGCCCAAAGCAGGGCTTGAACTCATAACCCTGAGATCATGCCCTAAGCTGAAATCAAGAGTTGGATGCTTAATCAGCTGAGCCACCCAGGGCCCCTAGTCTCTTTTCTGATACAAGGTTTGCAATTGGATTCTCCCATTCTATAGACTGCCTTTTCATTCTGTTGATTGTTAAAGAGACTATCCTTTCCTCATTGTGTACTCTTGGCACCCTCATCAAAGATCATTTATCCATGTATGTGTGAATTTATTTGGGGGCTCTCTCTTCTGTTCCATTGCTCTATCTACCTGCTTTTTTTTAAAAAAAATTAATGTATAGTATATGTTTCAGAGGTGAAGTTTAGTGATTCATCAGTTGCATATAATACCCAGTGCTCATTACATCACGTGCCCTCCTTAATGCCCATCACCCAGTTACCCCATCCGCCCATCCAACTCCCCTTCCGCAACCCTCAGGTTGTTTCCCAGAGTCAAGAGTCTCATAAGGTTTGTCTTTCTCTGATTTCTTACCCTTCAGTTTGCAAAGAGCAATGGACAGATGATCTAAGCAGAAGATCAACAATCAACAAGATCTCACTCTTTGCATCAAAAAACAAGGGCTTTGGATGACACACTGGACCAGATGGACTTTAGAGATATATTCAGAGCACTTCATCCTAAAGGAGCAGAATGCACATTCTTCTCAAGTGCACATGGAACATTCTCCAGAATAGATCACATACTGGGTCACAAATCAGGTCTCAACAGGTACCAAAAGACTGGGATGGTTCCCTACATATTTTCAGACCACAATAATGTAAAACTTTTTTTTTTTTTAAGATTTTATTTATTTATTCGACAGAGACAGAGACAGCCAGCGAGAGAGGGAACACAAGCAGGGGGAGTGGGAGAGGAAGAAGCAGGCTCATAGTGGAGGAGCCTGATGTGGGGCTCGATCCCATAACGCCGGGATCACGTCCTGAGCCGAAGGCAGACGCTTAACAGCTGTGCCACCCAGGTGTCCCCACAATGCTGTAAAACTTAAAGTCAACCATAAGAAAAAATTTGGAAGACCACAAATACATGGAGCTTAAAGAACATCTTTTTTTTTTTTAAGATTTTATTTATTTATTCGACAGAGACAGAGACAGCCAGCGAGAGAGGGAACACAAGCAGGGGGAGTGGGAGAGGAAGAAGCAGGCTCATAGCGGAGGAGCCTGATGTGGGGCTCGATCCCATAACGCCGGGATCACGCCCTGAGCTGAAGGCAGATGCTTAACCGCTGTGCCACCCAGGCGCCCCAGCTTAAAGAACATCTTACTGAAGAATGAAGGCGCCAAGCAGAAAATTAAAGAATTAAAAAAAAAAATGGAAGCAAATGAAAATGAAAACACGACAGTTCAGAACCTTTGGAATGCAGCAAAGGTAGTCCTAAGAGGGAAGTATATAGCAATACCAATCTTTCTCAAGAAACAAGAAAATTCTCAAATACACATCCTAACCTTACTCCTAAAGGAGATGGGGAAAAAACCCAGCAAATAAAGCCTAAAGCCAGCAGGAGAAGAGAAATAACAAAGATTAGAACAGAAATCAATGATATAGAAATCAAAAGAACAGTAGAACAGATCAACAAAACTAGGAGCTCATGCTTTGAAAGAATAAGATTGATAAACCCTAGCCAGACTTATCCAAAAGAAAAGAGAAAGGACTCAAAATCACAAACGAAAGAGGAGAGATCACAACCAACACTGAAGAAATACAAACAATTATAAGAACATATTATGAGCAATTATGTGCCAACAAACTTGGCAATCTGGAAGAAATGGATGCATTCCCAGAAACATATAAACTACCAAAACTGAAACAGGAAGAAATAGAAAACCTGAACAGACCCATAATCAGCAAAGAAATTGAAGCAGTAATTAAGAATCTCCCAACAAACAAGAGTCCAGGACCAGATGGCCTACCAGCGGAAACCAAACATATAAAGAAGCATTAATAACTTATTCTCCTGAAGCTGTTTCAAAAAATAGAAATGGAAGGAAAACTTCCAAACTCTTTCTATGAGGCCAGCACTACATTGATCCCCAAACCAAAGACCCCACCAAAAAGGAGAATTACAGACCAATATTCCTGATGAACATCGATGCAAAAATTCTCACCAAGATACTAGCTAATAGGATCCAACAGTACATTAAAAGGATAATTCACCGTGACCATTTAGGATTTGTTCCTGGGCTGCAAGGATGGTTCAACATCTGCAAATCAATCAATGTGATACACCACATTAATAAAAGAAAGGTCAAGAACCATACGATCCTCTCAATTGATGCAGAAAAAGCATTTAAGAAAATACAAAATCTTTTCTTGATAAAAACTCTCTGCTGTGTAGGGATAGAGGGAACATGCCTCAGCATCATAAAAGCCACATATGAAAAACCCATGGCAAATATCATCCTCAATGGTGAAAATCTGAGAGCTTTTCCCGTAAGGTCAGGAACATGACAAGGCTGTCCACTCTCACTGCTGTTGTTCCACATAGTACTGGAAGTCCTCGCCTCAGCAATCAGACAACAGAAAGAAAAGACATCCAAACTGGCAAAGAAGAAGTCAAACAAGGTACTCTATGGAGAAAGTCCCAAAGACTCCACCCAAAAATTGCTAGGACTCATACAGGAATTCAGCAAAGTGGCAGGATATGAAATCAGTGCACAGAAGTCAGTTGCATTTTGATACACTAAGAATGAGGCAGATGAAAGAGAAGGCATCGATCCCATTTACAGTTGCCCAAAAAACCCATTAAATTACCTAGGAATAAACAGAACCAAAGAGGTAAATGGTCTGTACTCTGAAAATTATAGAACCTTATGAAAGAAATCGAGGAAGACACAAAGAAATGGAAAAACATTCCATGCTCATGGATTGGAAGAACAAATATTGTTAAAATGTCTATGTTACCCAAAGCAATCTACACATTCAACACAATCCCTATCAAAATACCATCAGCATTTTCCATAGACCCAGAGCAAACAATCCTAAAACTTGTATGGAACCAGAAAAGACCCCAAATAGCAAAAGTAATATTGCAAAAGAAATCCAAAGCTGGAGGCATCATGATTCCAGACTTCAAGCTATATTACAAAGCTGTAATCATCAAGACAGTATGGTACCGGCACAAAAACAGACACATAGATCAATGGAACAGAACAGAGAATCCAGAAGTGGACCCTCGACTCTATGGTCAATTTATCTTCCACAAAGCAGGACTGAATACCCAATGGAAAAAAGACGCTCTCTTCAACAAATGGTGTTGGGAAAATTGGACAGCTACATGCAAAAGAATGAAACTTGACCACTCTCTCACACCATACACAAAGATAAACTCCAAATGGATGAAAGACCTAAGTGTGAGACAGGAATCCATCAGAATCCTAGAGGAGAGCATAGGCAGCAACCTCTAGGACAGCAACCTTTTTCATGACACATCTCCAAAGGCAAGGGAAACAAAAGAAAAAATGAACTTGTGGGACTTCATCAAGATAAAAAGCTTCTGCACAGCCAAGGAAACAGTCAAAAAAACTAAGAGGCAGCCCACGGAATGGGAGAAGATATTTGCAAATGTCTTAATCAGATAAAGGGCTAATATCCAAAATCTATAAAGAACTTCTCAAATTCAACACCCAAAGAATAAATAATCCAAGCAAGAAATGGGCAGAAGACACGAATAGACATTCTCCAAAGAAAACATACAAATGGACAACAGACACATGAAAAATGTTAAATATCACTTGGGAAATACAAATCAAAATCATAATGAGATACCACCTCGTTAACAAGTCAAGAAATGACAGATGTTGGCAAGGATGAGGAGAAAGGGGAACCCTCTTGCCCTGTTGGCGGGAATGGAAACTGGTATCTAATTCTGGAGAAGAATTTGGAGGTTCCTCAAAAAGTTAAAAACAGAACTTCCCTATGACCCAGCAATTGCACTACTAGGTATTTATCCCAAAGATACAAATATAGTGACCCGAAGGGGCACCTGCATCCCAATGTTTATAGCAGCAATGTCCACACCAGCCAAACTATGGAAAGAGCCCAGATGTCCATTGACAGATGAATGGATAAAGAAGATGTGGTATATATGGAATGGAATATATATACGTGGTATGTATAATGGAATACTACTCAGCCATCAAAACAATGAAATCTTGCCATTTGCAATGATGTAGATGGAACTGGAGGGATTACGCTAAGCAAAATAAATTAATCAGAGAAAGACAATTATCATATGATCTCATGCATACGTGGAATTAAAGAAACAAAACAGAGGATCATGGGGAAGAGAGGAAAAATACAACAAGATGAGAGAGAGGGAGACAGGCCATAAGAGGCTCTTAATCATAGGAAACAAACTGAGGGTTGCTGGAGGGGAGGTGGTGGGGGATGGGGTAACCGGGTGCTGGGCATTAAGGAGGGCACGTGATGTAATGAGCACTGTGTATTATATGAGACTGATGAATCACTGGCCTCTACCTCTGAAACAAATAATACATTATATGTTAATTAATTGGATTTAAATAAAAAAATAAAGAGCACCCTTGCATAAAAATAGACAGACAGACAGAAAGTAGACCAGTGATTACCTGGTGACGGGACGGTTGGGGAAGGGAAGGATTGTAAGGGCATCAGGGAATTTTTTGAGAATGATGACTATGTTCATTATCATGGGTATATACATGTGTCAAAACTCATCAAATTGTGTTTGTTTAAAAACGTCTTCCCCTATGGACTCTGGGAAACAAACTGAGGGTTTCAGAGGGGAGGCGGTGGGGGATTGGGCTAGGCCGGGGCTGGGTATTAAGGAGGGCACGTATTGCATGGAGCACTGGGTGTTATAGGCAAACAATGAATCATGGAACACTACATCAGAAACTAATGATGTACTGTATGGGGAATAACATAACATAATAAAAAAATTTAAAAAAATTTTCCCCTAGAGCTGATAAGGGGGTGTGGTACCTGGCCCATTTGGTACTCCTATTCTGGAAAATTCTACTCCTTAACTGGCATTCTTAGAGAGGTATTCCACCAAGGCTTCCAAATTGTCTTTCTGTAAAAATATTTTTTCATTATTTATTGATTTAAGAGAGAGAGCGCGAGCACGAGCAGGGCCAGAGGGAGAGGGAAAAGCAGACTCTGCTGAGCAGGGAGCCTGACGTGCAACTTGACTCCAGGCACCTGGGATCATGATCTGAGCTGAAGGCAGACGCTTAACTGACTGAGCCACCCAGGGCCCCCCAAATTATCTTTTGTAAACAGAATGGAATGGAGTAAGTATGTACTTTGATCTGCCTTCTGCTGTAGGCCTGCCAACTCCGGAACCTAGAGTCAACCTCTGTCCCCAGCAGACGAGGAAAATGAAAGGCAATGGGCTGCTCCAAGGTCACTTTCAGGTCATGGCCAACCCAGTGGTTTGTCCTCCCACATGCCAACTGTGGGCCTGTGCTCAGGTCACTGGGACACCTGGCTTCCTAAACCCTTCATAGATGTCCATTGTTTTTCTGGTACGTGTTTTCCCTGTGAGGCTGGATTGAGACCATTTTCTCTGTCGTTCAGAGTTTATAAGGACACTCTTGGAAACCGGTCTCAGTTTCAGGGCAATGGTATTCCATCCTTCCATTGTATCCCCAGGTCACAACTCTTTCGTCCTCCTGAGCCGCTTTGGTCATTGGTGCCTTTATCCCAACTCTTTACGTGGCCAGCCTCACCCCTCTGGAGACCTCATGAACCCAGACTCTGCACAGGCAGTCTGAGGATCAGGCTGACATACCTGTGCTTGGCCGGGGTAATAAATGCCTTCATTATCCCAGACCACCCAGCTAATATTTTATCTTCAATATGAATGCCTCACTCCACAAAGGCCCTGTTGTTCTCACCCTTAGGCTGTGGCAAAGCCTGACCATAATCTCCCTGTTCCTAAAGGACTCACAGGGCTCAGGTTCAAACTTTTGTGAGCACTTGCAAAATCCTTTGGGAAATCAGTGTAGTTTATAGCAGTGTCTTATGCCACACCTCTCAGGCTCATCTGCCCCACTTAGCGGATTTCCAAGTGAGCCCGTGCACCACACACAGAGTGGCCCCTAGCGCCTGCCTCTGCCCACGTGTCAGGGCTGACTCAGGAGCTCAGGCTCCCACCTTACCCCCTTTCAGCCTCGGCCACCCCTCTTGAAAGGACTATGTGCTCTGCACACATCGCAGAGATACGGGAGGGCACAGGAAGGAAACCCACTGAACTAAAGAAGCTCATAAACTATTGACCTCCTTCCATCCTGCCTCCATATACCCCGGAAGAGAAGAGCAGGAGAGGCCTGCCGATGTGGACAAAGACCTGCCCTGGCTGTTTATCTTCCTGACAATAAAAAGGCCTCCTCATTGTAGCCAAACTGTTGCTGAAAATTCTGTTTTCACTGGTGAAACAGATAACTTTTGTCGAATGGCCCGCTGGCTCCTTGTTCTCAGTGTGGTCCGTGGACAAGCAGCCTCGGCATCTGCTGGGAGTATGTTGGAAATGCAGAGTCTCAGGTCCCTCCCAGTGTTACTGAATCAGAATCTGTATTTTCATGAGATCCTCAGGGGATCCGGGCCTAAGATGATGTCTCAAAAAACCACTGTTGAATGTTCCCCAAAGAGAAAGCTAATCAGCACCTTGGTATACCAAATGGGGAAGGCATGGTTGTTTCCTGGGCCTTTTTGGCAGTTTCTAGCATTCTAGAATTCCATAAAGGGTTGATTCTCCAGTGGCCCTGATGGGAATTTTTCTGGAAGAAGGGAAAGAACACCATCCTTGCCGGGAAATTGAGCAAGGACAGAAGCTATGCATGGGCCCAACAGCAAGAGCTCCAACGCGCCAAGGCTGATCCCCTGCTCTAGAGCTCTCTGCTGTTCTTATGCTAGATCCCTTTGTGTCAGGTGATGGGATGGGAGATTGTTCTTGCTTCTGTATTGCTGTAACCCGTCCTCTAAGATTCACTTTTGTTGTATCCCAAAGTTTTGGGACCCATGTCTTATCGTTGTTCTTTACTTCCATTTAATTTTTACTTCATCTTAGAATTCCTGCTTGAATCACTAATCGTTTGGGAGAATGTTCTTTGACCTCCATGTATTCATGGTCTTCCCTGGTGTTTTCTTGTGGTTGATTTCTAGTCCATAGCATTGTGGTCAGAAAAGATGCATGCTATGATTTCCATCTTTTTAATTAGTGGAGACTTGTTCTGTGGCCTAATAGTGATCTGTTCTGGAGGACGTTTCATGTGCACGCAAACGGAATGAGTGTTCTGCTGTTTTAGGACGGGATGCTCTGCATGCGTCTGTTAAAAGCAGTGCATCACCCAAAGCCACTGTTTCCTTGTTGATTTTCATTTTGGATCAAGTCCACATTAATAGAAGTGGGGTGTTAGAACCCCTACTGTATTGCATTACAGTCAATTAGTTGCCTGCTGTTTTTTATTAACTATTTTTTTTTTTTTAGATTTTATTTATTCGACAGAGATAGAGACAGCCAGTGAGAGAGGGAACACAAGCAGGGGGAGTGGGAAGGAAGAAGCAGGCTCATAGCGGAAGAGCCTGATGTGGGGCTCGATCCCATAACGGCGGGATCACGCCCTGAGCCGAAGGCAGACGCTTAACCGCTGTGGCACCCAGGCACCGCTTATTAACTATTTTATAAAAGTATTTGAGTCCTCCTATGATGGGTGTCTAAATATTTAAAATTGTTCTATCTTCTTGTTGCATTGTCTCCATGATTATGACACAGTGTCCTTCTTTGTGTCTTACTACTCTTTTTTTTTTTTTTCATTCTGTTTTGTCTGATAGAAGTATTCCTACCTCTGCTTTGTTTTGGCAACCACGTGCATGCTAGATGCTTCTCATCTCCTCACTTTCAATGTGCAGGGGACTCAGTAGGTCTGGGGGCTCAAGCTGAGTACCCAATTTTGGACAAATTGGTGTAAGAGTGGAAACTGAGACTAAGTGTGTAAACTAGAGAATGTTTGAGACATGGACTTCAGAACAACATGGACCTAAAAGTCCCCTTGACCACCAAGGAGAGGGTGGGTTTCTCTGGTCAAGGATATGGGCCATGGGGCACCATCGTGGCTCTGCCTTTAAGTTTCTGCCTTCGACTCAGGTCATGATCACAGGGTCCTGGAATGCAGGACTGCATCAGACTCCCTGCTCCAACAGAAACCTGCTTCTCCCTCTCACACTCCCCTGCTTCTGTTCAATCTCTTACTATCGCTCTCTGTCCAATAAGTTTTAAAAAACTTAAAAAAAAAAAACGATATGACCCATTATCCTGGCAAGAGAGAACCCATCCCTGATCCACCAGATGCCAGCCAGGGAACAGTGGCTACCATGGATCGGACACAGAGCCTGGGGCCTGGAGGGAACTGCTGCTTCAGAAGAACTGCATAAGGAGATGCACGAAGGCTGGAAATCCTGGCTCCTAGGTCAGCATAGATGTTCATGGAACCAGGCTCAGGTGTGCCCTTTAAGGTACCCCTCCCATCTTTTCCCAACACACAAAACAAGCAGGAAAGGGAATCCAGAGATCACTGACAAGAATCCCAGAAAGATTACAAACTTGGTAAACGGCCAACGGGGAGACTGAGGCTGGAAAGTCCTGCCTGCCCTGAGTCCATCTGCAAATTATCTTCCTCTGGCTTTGTCCCCTTCACACGCAGGATTTGATCTCCTTCCGTGTTTTTCCCCACTAGGTGCTGATGCAGTTCCAGAGATTGAACTACAATACGACAAGTTCCAAATACGGGGGCAATACAAAACCAAACACAAAACCAAAAAAGCATCTCAACGGAAGAAGCAGGACACAGTCTTCCTGGCCTTAGAGCGGAGAAAGGCAACCCCAGTCCTGGGGCAGGAAGGAGTTCTGGGGCGTACAAGTCTTAAGGACTCCCACTTTCAGTGGTTGTTGCTATTCCTGGGAAAGTCCCTGCAACCTCTAAATCTCAGGAGTTCTGAGGGGCTGTCTCTGCTGTTTGCCCAAATTCATTGACTGAAATGGACCCGTGCTCTGAGTAAGGGGGATTTGGGGGTGCCCTCCAGTGGCTAGGGAGAAGGGCTGGCACTTCTCCTTCCTCCCACGTACAGTAGCTGATGACTCTGGGGGATTTCCTAGGTCAGGAACGAATATGAGAGTCTGTGCAAGTTTTCCATTACTGCAGGAAGTAAAAGACCCAAACCACACACATGGGCTCTAAAACAAAACAAGGGCTTTAATCTCCTAACATGCAAATCTATCACGGTACTATTTAAAACAACTAAATGGTGCCCCCTACATAAGGAAATAGATGGGGGGAAGGGGTGTGGAGACAATGGGCACAAGGATGCAGCTGCTGAGGAATCCCTGCAGGGCCACTGGACACTTGCTCAGTCCTGAGGTTGACTGCGGCCAGTTCTTCTCCTTCTTGAGTGCTGCTGACCAGCTAGGACCGGGGCTCCAGCTGGCAGGACAGGGTGTAGCTAAGGACAGAGGGACACCTGTGAGTTGCCCAGGAGCTTCCATTCAAGAGTCCCTGCCAGTGTTTGCCCACAGCTGGAGTCTGGCGCCCCGGCAACAAGGCCTGAGGCTGCCCAGGGAAGGAGGATCCCAGGAGTGGCCAGCAGAAAGAGTCCACCCTGAACCTCACCGACCCAGCTCCTGATGGGCCTCACCTCTCAGCCTCGCTGAGCGGCTCCATAGCCTGGAACCAGGCCCAAAAAGGATCCTCGGGCTCTAGGGTGTAATTCTCGGCAGCCACCTGGAGCAGCATGATGTCCGTCATGACTTGATATTCCTGAGCAGAGAGAGAAGCACAGGATGTATAGGGAGCCTGGGGGGGGGGGGGCGGGGAGCTGCAGGGTCTGGTGAGGGTTGAGCACCGGGACCGGGCACCCATCCCAGGTCCTGGCACACATGGCCATCCTCCTCCCTGCAGATTCATCCGGTCTCCACCTGTTCTCAGAGGTGAGTATCAGTAGCCCCTCCTCCGGGAAGTCCTCCTGGATGCCATGCTCTGTCCCCATCTCCTAACGGGATGGGACTTGCACTGCTTTCTTCTCAAGGGATCCCAGGAAATGTGAGGTGGAGGGGATGGAGCCAAGCAATGTTCTTCCCAGGGACATCTCTGAGGCCCACTCCCTACCCTTCCCTGCGGGAAGCGCCACATATGCTCACCTTATTTCTTTTTTGGTGGTTGATCTCATTCCCCTGGAATGCAGACAAAGTCCATCAGAATGAGGCCCCTGGTTCTTAGGAGCACTTGATTCCCATCCCTTCTCATGCTGCACCATGGCCAGGACCCATGAGGGGGCCGTGCATACACAGATAGTGGGCCTGGGATCTAGGCCAGGCTCTGGGGTCCAGAGAAAGGAGGACATGGGGCAGATGGACTGGCTACAGGTCGGGACCCTGCAGCACCACCCTCTCGGAAGACAGTAGGGGAGGCCGAAGCCTCAGGCAGGAAGGGGCTGCTGCGGCTACTGAGGTGCTTGCTGATGTGGAGGGTCCTGACTTCATTCTCCCCCCACGGGCAAACTCACCGGGGGAGGCTGAGGTCCACTCAGACAGACCTCACGCAGCTTTGCCTTCAGGAAGCTCTGCTGCTTCACCAGTCTTCGGCACCGGGAGCCGTGGCCTAACTGCAGCCTCACCTCGCTCATCCCTGAGATGGGCAACAGCCCCCAGGCTCACAGGGTAGCCGTGAGGCTGTCATGACGGGAGGTTTGCCGAGTCCTGAGAGCTCAGGGCTCAGTACAGGGGCGTTCTGCTCCCAAACCTCCGGATTCTGGTCCCTCCCCCACAATCCTCAGGCTCACCCACCTCCAGATAGTCCTCCATGGCGGTATCTAACATCACCAGCTCGGTGAGGAAAGTGCCAAGGAAAGGCACGACACCCTGTGTCATGAGGGGGAGGGTTGGGATGAGTCCCTGCTCTCTGGTGTCCACAGGGACCCTCCACTGAAAATGCTCCAGCCTCCTAGCCCACCCCAGGGGCTCACGTGGAGCAGCCTAGGACCCTTAGCAGCCTCCCCCCACGGGTTCCCTTTCCCCTCCCCCCCCAGAACATCAGACTCCTCCTCATCACCTTCAGGGCCTGCTTTTCAAAAATGCCAGGGAATGGAGCACTAGGTCGGTCCCTCCCCACCCGCAAAACCCATTCTCTATGGACCACTCTGGACCCTCCTCCTGGTCCTTTTGAAATAAGAATTGTAGAAGCTGTGGCCCCAGAAGCCGCAGCTGGAGTGGGAAGGCCCCCCCCTTCCTGATCTTTCCTTTTTGGGAGGCTTCCAGCCCTCAGGGAGGAGCCCTCCTCCTCCTCTGACTTTGGAGGCCCTGGGCCTCAGGCACACTCACCTTCTTCTGCATCCTCTTCTGGGCTCCCCGGAGGGCCATCACCAGGGTGGCAAATCTATTGGATGGTCGCTCCTGCAGGGCCAAGGACAAGTTCCTTGAGACCATCATACCCTCAGGCCACTTGCCCCCACCATCTTGGACTTCACAACCTAGACATCTGACCTAACTCATACTGATCCTGAGGCCCCATTATCCAGGAGCAGGCCGTGAGTGATTCCAGAACAATCTCACTCCAACGTTCACTCCATGTGTGACCTTGAGCTTGCAGCCTGGCCTCCCCGAGCCTGTTTTCTCATCGGGAAACGTGACAACTCCACCTATCTCCCATGGTCTCCTGAGGACTCAGGGTCCTATTACTCTCATCATTGTTGTGGCCCTCAACCCAGCCCAACCCCATCACTGAGCACAGGTCTGTCCTCTGGGCTCTCCAGGTTTGTAAAGGCCCCCACCTGGACCAGCTGTCGACACAGAGAGAGAGGGTGTCTAGGCTAGGGAGTCTGCTTGGACACCACCTGCTTGCCCCCTCGCCGCCAACGGCATCCTCACCTAGGCTGTCGCCACATTCATGACAAAGGCTTCCCCTCCCCAAGGAATGCTTCAGACCATTCCCGACTTCATCCACTCAGGACCCTGTTCCCTCCCACCCCTCCTCTCTTTCCAGACCTGCACCTTCCAGGCTACCTTGATGAGCAGGTTCCTGCCCTGTGCGGTGTCCTTGCTGCACAGCTTTTGAAAGATCCTCAATGGCTTCCTGAAGAGAGGCAAGGGAGGCACGATCAATGGACGAATAATGTGGCAGGGTTGAGTGCGAGTGCCTTTTCTTTGAGAACCCCAGAGTGTCAACCTGCCTGGTTGAGGGTTTCTTCTGGGATCCTCTGAGCACTAAGGTCTTTGTAGGACATGGGAGGAAGCTCTCATGTGGCTCGTCCTGGGCCTCCCTTCCCATATTCATTGAGAAACACTGTTTGGGTCAATTTGGGGTTCAAATGGGCAGAGAACTTAGTGGCTGTCAAGGAAACACGTGAAGAGATTTAATGCAGCTCAGCCCCGTGTGGGACATTTGGCAAAACTGATTTCTAAAGCGGGAGGCATGGTGACCTCCTCACCAGGGAGGCTGAGAGACGCACCCACCAGCCCAGGTCCTGTGGTCGGGGTTTGCCGCCTCCCAGAAGGTCCAAGCTGCCTGAGGGGGAAGAGGACAAGCCTCTGGGAGCTCCCTCGTCCATCCTGGTCCCTCCATGGAGAGAGGCCTACTCACCTGGAAACCTTCCCCCACGTGTTCTCGAGGCGGTGAATGGAGACACTCTGCAGAGCCGAGAGGATGGCACGTAAGGACGAGTAGTTCCTCAGGGTTTGACAGGCCTGGGGAGGGAAGAGAATGGGCTGTCACTTGGGGAGCCGGCACCTGATTGGCTCTCAAGCTTCAGTCCCCCTCAGGGGAAAGTGCTCCTGCTGGAGGAAGCCGCTGTCCAGGGACCTGCCGAAGGGCACACGTGAGGCCCAGAGGAGGAGGAAGATTTTACCTCACTCCAAGGAAGGAGCCAGGCAGAAACGGAGCATCCCAGCATGGGGCCATGCAAGGCGAGGTCAGCATGCCCCTGGACGGAAGAGCCTAGGGACTGCACAGTCCCTAGGGCAAAGACCAGGGCCTTCCACCCTGAGACCTGATCAAGGGAAGAGCAGTGCCCGAGACTCAGGAGAGCACCTCGGCTGGGCTTCCCGTTGCATACCTTGGCCACCTTGATCCAGTGCTCCACCACCATGGCCCTGTCCCGGGCTGTCATGCTTGGGTTGCCAAGGCAGGTGGTGATGACACACTTGGCCACACCGTTGAACTGGGCGACAGTGGCCCGGACTGTGGGTGCCAGGTGCTCATTGCCAGGCTTGTTGCGCTTGGACCAGACGGAGCCCAGGCACTGATGGGGCAGCAGCTTCTTGAACAGCTCCTAGAGAACAGGCGGACCTTGGTTCACCCAGCCATTTCCCATGCAAGACTCATGTCCTACGTGGGGGTCACAGGTCAGAGCTGGACCTCAGGGAGCTGAGAATCTGGCCTGAGCCTGGGTGGAGACCGTGGATTTCATTCCACTGTTTTTCCCTGAGGGAACCCAGTACACAATGACCCAGGAGCAAACAGAGCAAGGGAAGGAAGGAGGGCATTGGCACCCTGATCATGCTCAGGAACTCCCAGCTCCAGGTGGCACTGCAAGGTGGTCCAACCCAAGGGGGCTTCTTCCCCTCCCCTCCAACTGGTCATCCCCCTGGTCCTTCCCCCCTTTCAGATGCACATTCTCACACGGGAGCTGCAACCACACGTTTTTCCGTCTGCCCTGTCCTCATGGACACATCAGATGCCTAATCAACGCTGAGGGTACTCATCCTCCAAGGCACATGAGTGGGTGACCCATGGACTTGACTGAACACAGGGAGCTGCCCTCCTCCACCCACGGGACCAGGGCCTGCCCATTGGTCTCTCCATTCTGGCTCATTTCTTCTCCCTAGTACCTCCGTATCAGTGCTTATCAGGGTCTCTCGCTACAGTCCGCAGCTGGACAGTGAAAGCTTGGGGCTAAGCACCTTGATGGGTTGACAGGGTTGGGAAGTGGTGGAGCTGAGATTTGGTCCCAGACCATAGGAGTCCACATCAGGGAAAGGCAGGTGTGGGGCAGGTGAGAGCAGAAGGAAGGCCTGCCCCTGGCCCACCCTGAGAGCCCAGCTGCTCACCGCATCCATATACGTGAGCTGCTCTGCCACCAGCCTGGGAGGGAAGTCCAGGAGGTCGGGCTTCTCCTCACCCAGCTGGTTCTTTGGGGTGACACAGCGGTGGCAGGAAGCCTCTGGGGCCGCGGTGGGCTCTGTGGCTGTTGCCTGAGTGAAACTTTCTAGCAAAAAGGGTGGTCCAGCTGACTGCTGCTCAGCACCCGGCACACATGCAGAAGATGGGAGCACGGGTTGCAGTTCTGGAACAGCTGACGGAGGGGAGGCTGGCTCTGACACCGCAGGTGACAGTTGACACAGAGCTGGGGTCGCCTCTAGCTCTATAGGAGGCCCTGTTCCTGGCTCTGCCGCTGGAAGGAGCCCTGGAGCTGGCACTGGGGCAGGAGACACAGAAAGGTTCATCCACATCACTGACTTTCCGGATGCCTTTGCAAAACCAGGACAGACCCCATGGCCTTGAAAGGAATACCCAGCCCATGAACCGCATCCCAGTTAGCCTTCCCAGCTTGCCATCCCCCTTACCCTCCACCTCTGCCTCAGTGAGCGCCAGAAGTTCCCGCTGCATCAGGAGAAGGGGGACATGGTTTGTCAGGTCCCAGGCATGCCACTTCAGAACCATGGCCCCATGCACATAGGCCACCTTGATCTCGACACGGTCACAGCCCAGGGACTGATAGATAGCCTGCAAATTCTGGTCAGGCCAGGTACCCAAGATGGGAGACAGGGTGCTGGGGAGAGTCATATGTGGAGCAGAGTCAGAGGCCTGGCCTTGCATTGCACATGCTACTCCCACAGCACCGTTCTTTCTGTATGGGTCCCAGAGGATGGCCCCAGCCCCCTTCCAACCCCTCTCTAGCTGCCCTCGTATTGGGAGGCCTGGTCCTCCTGAAAACCTGAATGAGTCTGGTTTTTCCACTTCTCCTCTCCTCTACCTGGCCATGGGCCTGGTCTATTCTATCCTCCATGCACACCAGTATCAAGGCTCAGGTTGGAGGCAGATTTGTGAGTGGTCGGCTCAGCACACCCTCGGTTCTTGGCCCCGGTTGGGGTGGTCAGCAGGGAGGGGCAGGCAGAGCAAGTTGGGGCCGTCAAAGGGATGGGTGTTTCAGGCACCCACTGAGCCCAGACTGTGCTCTGCCGCCCAGAGGGCCCGGGACCCCCTCCACAGCCTTCTTTGACTCATTTGCTTCTTCACATGAAGCCCCCCAGATGAAGCCCACCCACTGGAAATCAAGAGATCGGTGAGATCCCTGGTTCGGCAAATCCCTCCCCAGCCACCACCCCTGTAGTCCCCCACCCTGCTCTGTGGAGGCAGCCAGCCCTGCTTCTGGACCCAAACCCCTGTCCCAGTTTTACTTGATCATTTCATCTGTCCTATGATCCAGCTCTTGGTGGATCCTTTCAAAGCTAGAGGAGGCTACGAAGATATCACATCTAACAACCATTGGACATGCATGCTTAGGGTGTGCAGAGTGCCTATCTGACCCTCTGACTAGAACTGAGACCCAGACACTGTATCTCCTCTGTCCATTCACATTCCTAGGTGCTTAATATACATTCTTGAATGACTACTTCCCAGCCCGCACTTTCCAAATCCTGAGTGGCCCGTGGGCTGGTCTGCCTGCTCCCAGTGTGCCCCTGAGCTGCTCACACAAAGGACAACTACCAGAACCATCTAGATGGAATCTCAGAAGTCCTTTGCACATGGGGAAACTGCCTGCTTTGCATTTCCTTTCGTCAACCCAGAAGGGCCACCGGCCTGTGAGGGTTGCACTTGAGAGCTTCTTGACCAGAGAGAGAGAACTATTAAGCAAGAAGATGCCCAGCACGTCCAGGAGCCCTTTCTACAGAGCCAAGCACCAGAGTAGCCCGTGCCATGTTTCCTCCCATGATTTCCTACAGTAACTGTATGAGGTTCATCCTCTTAACCACCCCAGTTTTCAGAAGAGGAAAGGGAAGGTCAGAGAGGGGTAGGGCCATTCCCGAGATGTACACCCAGTAGATGGGAGGCTCACCCTGTGCTGTGCATGGGGTGGGCACTCACCGATTGAACTGCTGGCCCAGGACCTGTGTGGCTGAAGTGAACATCTCGTACATGCAGAAGATCGTTGAGGTGGTTGAGATGCTCCCATCTGGGAAGGATGGCACCAGGGACTGTACGAAACGCTCCATTGTGCCTTCTCGGAGCCTCAGCATCGTCTGGGCCTCATCCAGGGACAGGGATGATTCCTTTTCCCACCAGGTAGAGAAGGGGGGTGTGGGGGGCAATGGAGTCAGCTTCAACACCACGAACCACCAGGATGATCAGGGTCTGGTGCTCAGACCAGAGAGTCCCATCCCTTCGGGAACTTGTGCAAGAAAAGGGACTTGAGGGCCCACCCAGAAAAAGGCTCTAGGCTTGAAAGTACAATTGCCTTTAGGGGTGAAATGAGAAAGCATTGGTCACTTCAACACATCTTGTTAGCTGAGCCACCACAGCCTTTCTCTCTCTGAATAGGCTTTATTAAGAACTGTATGCCTTTGAGTCATCAGTCAACATCCCTACTGCAGACAGGAGAAAGCAGAGGCTTAGCATCTCCAACGCTGCTCGAGATCATAGACGTTGGGCCTGAGAACTGTCCAGAGCATGGAATGCATGGCATTTCCCTAGGCTGCTGCGGCCTGCTCTGTTCCTAAGGTGGGGAGAAAGGTTCAGGGGAAATCCACCTTCCTCGGCAGGCCCCAGGGGAGCCGGTTGTTTCTAGTGTGGGTTCTGGCCTTGCCGTGATCATCTGTGGGTCCTGAGATTGGACATCAATCTGGACCTGTTCTCACCCCAGACCAGCATTGGATGCTGTTGTGGGCCGAGGCACCTGCTGCTTGTCAAGGGAGATGGAGTAGCTGAGCCTTTGGAGCAAGCAGCTCCTCAAAGATGGCCTGGATTGAACTCTGAAAAGACAGAGTCCACTACCTGGGCCAGGAGGCATCAGAGGCCTTGCACCCAATCCGTGCTTGAAAGGCTGAATCACGGTGGCAGACAACCTCCCATACGGAGGTCCAAAAAGACATATGAGGACACAGCTTGTGACCCGGGGGACATACAATGAGTCGATGTGTTCTGAGAGGTGATACGTTACAGAGGAACATATAGAATGGCTTCATCCCACCGTTCCTTTTATGTTCAATCACCCTGTGTGGGGTGAGGATTCATAAGGCCTTGGACACGTTCTCCAAGGACAGTGGAGCTGGGTTCTACACAGGATGGCTGGGGTGAGTCAAGAAAATACTCAAAACAGTAGCAAAATGCAAAGACACTCATGGCTGTGGGAAAAGTCACACAAAACAGAATGAAACAGAATAACCCACGCCCCAAACTGCAAAAAACATGAACACTATTCTCTACCATTCCCACCTATGTGAAGAGTGTCTTCCTACCTTCTCCCACAGCTGGTGGTGGAGGTGTGGATACTGGGATGACTTTGTGGTTGGGCCTGCGGGGCACTCATGTGGAAACACCATGGGAGGGCCCCAGGTTTGTCCCCATATTTGTGTGGGGGCCCTGGGTGTGTGGAACCCTCTTCCCATTCTCACCTCAGAGCGGCACTGATCCTGGGTGGCCTGGTGCACCTGCCACTTGTCTAGGGCGTTGTAGTTGAAGTCCCAGACCAGCTCTTCGATGACCTCCTGGGTGCAGCTCTGAAAATGCAGTGCCCCATAGACATGGGGGTCAAGAGACATTAGTGTCCTCCCGGGACATTGCCACAAGGGGCCACCCGCATTAGAAATCCTGCTCTCCAGTTGAGGCAAAGAGGGGCAGCTGAAAAGACATCGAGCAAGGACGTAGCCGGATGAAACTCTAGAGCTCGTGATTAACATCGAGGTAGTTGAGCTTGGTCCCCAGTGCTCAGCTTCTCATCCCGCCTGCTATGACCTGGGGTGTGAACATGAAAGATGGGCCAGGCTTCCAACACCTGGCAGCTTCCTTCTGCCCAGGAAGGGTGTGTCCCACATCCTCTGTCCCCTTCTCTACACATAGACAACCAGCCCCCCACCCCAACACACACACAGGGACACACATAATGAGGGGCAAGAGGTGTGGGCCTGCTGAGGTGACATCACAGTTGTTGCCTGCTCTCCAGTGGGCTGCCCTGAGCTGCCTCGTGTTACCTGTTGGTGTCTCCTGCCACATGTCCAGAGGGCTCGGAAAAGCGGGCTGAGCCGACGTCTACAATTATTTGAAAGTCTCTCTCTCTGGGCTTGCCTGGGCCCAGAGACCCTGAAGGGAGGAAGGCAGCAAGAGAACATCCTGTTCTCTCGAACGTCTCCACTCAAGTGAGCTGGAGAGCAGGTTGTCTTTTGAATCTGGGTGCCCGGTTACCAGAGTTCTAAGTTCAGTTGGGGCCTATCACAGAGGAAGTGAGGTCACTCTTTCAAGATTCTAATCCCTGGGACCATGTGTTCAGTCAGACCTATCCAGAGCCCCTTCTTGGCAGTTGACTCCTTAGCTTTCTCCCCCATGTCATCTCCTTAACTGGACACAATGAGCCAAAAAGGCCATAGCCACCACTCTCTGGAAATGGAACTAGTGTCTGAAGCTTCAGGAGGCAGAGCTGAATTCAGACCTTACGTTCTGTGTTTCTTTGCGCACTTGTGTGTCCTATGTCATTGTGTCTCTCCCGTAGTCCCCACTTTCCCAGCCTGCAGTGTGTGGATCAGGCTAGAATCTACTTCCTTGGGACATCCTCGGGTGTCTGTGGATAAGAGTATTTATTACATGTGTGGGGTGGTCCCCTGTGTATCTGAGGCACAATTTTCAAGATGGAAGAATTACAAGAAGGGGTGGGACTTGGCATGGAGGGCCGCTCAGAAGAGGCCTGGGTTCCAGCCCTGTAATACTGCAACTGTCACTTTCCCTCTTGGCCTCATTTTAAGGTGGGCACCATGATGGCCTGGAAAAGCAAGAAGATGCAGGCATTGTCATCCTCTGTAGTAAAACCATGCAATTGTTTCCCGTTATATGAAGAACGAGACCCCGTTACCTCGTTTGGGTCTATGAGGGGAGTGGCTTTCACCATGGCTCCCAGGGATCCTGACCTGTGGTATAGGCATCAGACTGTAACTGCTAAGTGGTCAGTGACTGGCTTTTGACCCACAGGACATATTCAACGTGATCAAGTACCATGCCTAGAGCTTCTCTACATGTCATGCAAAGAGTTTCTCACTCCCTAGTTACTTTCCATCATGTTCCACTACTCACTCCTTCCCTTTCCCTTCTTCTTCTCTCTCTCTGAACCAGAACCAAGCACTGATGTTTTGAGCTGCCATCTACAGAGGCTCACAGGATAGAGAACGGAGGCAGTGCCAAGGCCAAAAGACACACAGGAACTCAGCTTCTGAGTCCAGATGGCATCCCGAGTCACGTGAGCCAACTTATGACAAAATCCTCTTCCAGTATGGCCCTGGTCACAGCCGCAGCCACTGACACACCTTGAGCCTGGGGAACCATGCTAATTTGGGCCCGCATTCTTCACCCACAAATACTGTTAGAAATTAAAGCGATGAACCTGCACGTGCAGGGTATCAGGGCAATGCAGTCCCGGGGCAACTCTAGATAAGTAACAGTCTCCCAGGCCTCAGCATCTGTCCCTGCCTTCCTCCCTCCCCTCTGCTCTCCTCCTAGTGTCCCTGCAGCCACCCTGGCTGCCTTTTTCACTCCTCTGGCCAAACTGGCTTCTGTTATTGAGTGTCTGCAGCACAAGTCACTTCTTCCTGAAACGCTGCTCCCTGACGTGTGCAGGCCTAGCTCCCTTTGGTCAATCTGTTCTCAGCAACCTCAGCTTCAGTGAGGCCTTTCATATCTTTCCATGCAATGACTCCCCAGCCTTCCTCCGTAGTACACTTCATTCCTACTACAGAGCGCTTGCTCTTTTCTTTCACGTGCGTTCTCTTTGGAGCTTTGGTCCATGTGTAGACTGGGAGCTCCTAAAGCAAAGGAGCCCTAGGTAATTTCAGCTCCGCGCACGGGCCCAGCAAGATACCTGGCATAGGGCAGTGCTCAGTGTGTAGTTACTCAATGAACAATTGAGAAGATCTTGGAGCCCACCTCCCCTCTTAAGCACCTAGACTGCAGAATGCTACTAAAACTTTCAAGCTGTTTCTGGGCAGGGGCGACAACCACAATGGCCTCTGCCTGACTCTTCCTGCTCCAGTTCCTCCAGCAGAACTCACCAGGTACCATGGACAAGGAAGCGCCCTGCACCCAGTTCTCCAGCTCTGGTGGCACAGCCCCATGCAGGCACACCAGCAAAGAAAGCCATGCCTTTTCTCGGGGGTCCTCAACGCAGTGCCTTTGCAGAGTCACAGAGCAAAGGAGCAGGATCTCTATTTTTCCCTTCTCTGTGGAATCTGAGACAAAGAAGAGAAAAGGAGGAAGACTAACTCAGAAAAAGAGATCAGATTGAAGTAACCAGAAGCAGAGGGCAGAGGGGGTACAGGAATTGAGTGAATGGCAAAAGGTACAAATTCCAGTTTCAGATCAATAAGGAATAGGGATTTACAGTACACCCCAGGACTACAGTTCATTACTGCTCTATGGTGTATTGGAGAGGTGTGAAAAGAGCAAGTTCTGAGAGTTCTCATCACAAAGAAAAACCTCTCTTTCTTTTCTTTTAACTTCATTTTTGTATCTCTAGAGATGATGATGGCGGCGGACTAAATTTATTCTGGCGATCGTTTCACAGTATACGAAAGGAACATCATTACGCCAGGTATCTTCAACATACACAGTTCTGTATGTCAAATGTATCAAAACAACTGGAGCAAAAAAATATTTTAATATTCATAGAGAGCATCAGGAAATTGGACGTGGTAAAAAGAATGTCACGTAAACAAAACTGAAAACAGCAGAACCGAAAGCCAGTAGGTTATCCTAGGGGTTAAAATCTTCAAGCCATTGGCATAGAAAGTCGATTCTGAAATTGAAAATCAGTGAATTAAAATTAAAGCAGATGAAATAGAATTTTAAAATGTTGTTCCATTTAACAATTTGTCAAAGAATAGAAAGTCTTAATAAGTGACCTCAGATAGTAACTTTTGAAAAAACTGTTCATGTTTTGGAAAATTCTGATTGTAAGCTTCCAAGTGGGCACAGAATGAGAACATTTTGTTTGATCAAAGTCGCCTCATGGAAAATGGCTGAAGCAAAATGTCTGAGATAGGACCTAAACGAAAGGATATAAATGGCTAGACGAAATTGTCCCGAGTTCGTTTCTCCGTATTTGCAGTTTACATTTATTTTCATGTCGTTAAGTCCATTAAGTTCATGGAGTACATTCTAAGTGTGTTCCATGCATTAATATGTTTGAACAACCTCCCTGTAACCCAGCTTCACATCTCATTGTATCTTGTAAAACTCAAACTCTATACCATGAATCAGAAACTTCCAATGACCGCCTACTTCCAGCCCTTGGCAACACCATTCTACTGTCTTTGGCAATTTACTCTAGGTAGGTCCTAAGAGTGAAGTCAAAGTGTGTCTTTTCATGAATACTCATCTACTTAGCATAATATCCTCCAGGTTCACCCATGTTGTGGCATATGTCAATGTCTTCTTCCACTTTGAAGAATGAATGCTATTCCAATATGTGTACATACAACATCTGTTCCTCCCTCGACAGATACTTGGATTGCTTTCATGGTTTAGCTATTATGAATAATGATGCCATGAAAATGTGTGTTCAGATATGTCTTCAAGACCATGCTGTCAATTAATTTGGGTATACACCCCAGAAGTGGAGTTACTGGAACACATAGTAAGTCTAATTTTCATTTTTTTGAAACTACCATACTGATTTCACAACTATGCTGTTAAACATTCCTACCACACACATTGAATAAGGCTTCCATCTTCTCCACATCTTGGCCAACACTTGCTCTTTTTTTCCCTTCTGATTGCTTTTTTTTTTTTTTTGGAAGAGTCATCTTAAAGGATGTAAAATGGTATCTCGTTGCTTTTTATAATTTGCATTTCCCTTAACAATAGTGATGTATCTTTTCAAATTTCTTTTCACGTGCACATCTTTGAGGATATGCCTATTCCCAATTTGCACATTCACGCATTGCATTCATTTTGTTGTCTGTTGTTGAGTTCATGTGATCTCTATTCATTCTGGATATTGAGCCCCTGCCAGATAGACAGTTTGCAAATATGGTCTCCCATCATGTGGATTGTGTTTTTACTTCATTGCTAATGTCTTTAAAGTCACAAAGATTGTAAGTATTCTGAATGTCCTGTACGTGAATTTATTTTTCTTTTATATCCTGTGCCTTGCAGGTCATATGCATTAAAGCACGGCCAAATCCTATTTTGTGAAGCTATGAAAATGAATATTATTGGGCTGCACTTCCGAGATGAAAAAGGTTCATTAGTGGAGTAAGAGAGCAGCATGAACTGGAGAAGCACTGGCATGATGATGGGGTCATGACTCTATGTGATCGCAAGAGGATAGGAATATGTATGATGGGCCAGCATGAGCTGTGTACTGGAAATGGGACCTTGTCCATTTTGTGCAGCACCTATGTGGATGATGGGAGCAGTGAGACATATGACTGGACGGATCCCCGAGCTCAGCCCTTCTTCCAAGTTAGACTTTCATTGCACTCTGATCCATTAACGTTTGAAGAGTTTCTTAATCAGATGAGGGACATAGTCTTACATGCTAGAAGGTGATGAACGTGGTGTGTGGGCGTGTCTGCAAGGAACTCCGTATCCCTCCCATCTTGGTGAGCCACTGTCTGGAGTCCATGGCAAAGAAGGTTAGAGTACTAAATTACACTGGGGTCAAACCAAAGGGGAACAGTATGTCCCTCCTATGCTGAGCTGAAGTCAGGCAAGACCTTTATATGTTTGCTCTGTGTTCCCAGTTCATGGTCCCTAAGTTCTGCATGTTCCTCTCTGGGAGAGAGGAGATGGACATGTTTGAGGGGGAGCTGGAGAGCTGTATCACCACCAGGAATGAGACCGAGAGCCGACTCCCAGTCATCGTGCAAGTGAAAAAATGGGATCAATGTCATCAAAGAGAAAACCATCAGCCACCAGTATTCATGCCGCCTGTGAGGAAATCTTGTCGAGAGGCACTTGTAAGTGATGGAGGGTGCACACCTGTAGTAACTCTGTGGCAAGTACAGATGTTACCTGCTTGAGGTGACCCACCTTGAAGAAACAAAGTTTTTGCCACCCTGTCAAGGGTGCTCGGAATGGACTCGAAGGGCAAGAGGCCTGGAACTGAAAGCATGTTTGAAAGTCTCTTTAGGGTTGAAATGAAAAAGGCAGCATGCCCTGAAAACTGCCTCACCTTGAATAGGCTAGCTCCCTTCATTGCTTGTGGGAAGAAAAGAAATCATCCGGTATTTTTCGTATTGAAAACAAGAAAACACAGAACCTTGGATTTCCGTTATTTTTTTATTGAAATTCGATTAGCCGACATACAGTCCATCCTTATTTCAGATGTAGTGTTGAATAACTCATCAGTTGCATATACCACTCAGTGCTCATCACATCACATGCCCTCCTTTATGCTCCTCACCCAATTGCCCCATCCCCCCACCCAGCTCCCCTCCAGCCACCCTCAGTTGTTCTCTGTGCTTAAGAGCCCCTCATGGTTTTGCTCCGTCTCTGATGGCTTCCCGGTCAGTTTTCCCTCCTTTCCCCTATGATTATCATCAGTTTTCACTCATATGTGGAACGTAAGAAACAGTGTAGAGGATCATAGTGGATTTTCTTTAAAAGGATGTTATTTTCTGTCTTTCCATGTTTGACCGCATTTCACTTTTCTTTAAAAATGACACGTTCAAATGATATGTCCATTGACCCTGGAGGGTTGGGCGTTCTTCACACTTCCTCAATGAGTTAGGACCCTGAACCAGGTGTCAGGAGAACCTCCTCTGTGTTATTGTTCCCCGGGTGCCCTTGTTGGGCTTCAGCTTCCTTATCTGTAATACGATGAGAGATACGAATGCTAAATATTTTCCGAAAGTTGTTCCCGCTCCAAACGTTCGATGGCTACCCATAGTCGAATATTGCTTCATCCACGAGACAAAGGTTAGGAATCGTTATTTCAATTACTTCGTGAAGACACACAACCAAGTAGAATGAGAACACCAGAGGAGCATCGCTCCAATAGGACTTGAGTGAAACTCTGCTCCAACTGCCAGTAGCATAGGACGTTACCTTTTACGTGAACACAGAGGTGGGCCCTGGCCTTTCCATAGAAACAGACTGTCCTTTTGTCTTTGGACATTTTCATTTACCTTTCGTGTGGATTGACGTTCAGCCCGATGAGACCTCATGAGGAAACTCTGCGTATTCTAAGCTTAGATCTCATAGGACCGATTTTTCTTAAGGTTTGAAAGTACACTATAGTTGACAGACAGTGTTATATTCCTTTCCGGTGAACAGCAGGGACTCAATAGTTCTGTACATTACTCAGTGCTCAGCACCATAAGTGTACTCTTAATCCCCATGACCTATTTCACCCATCCCCCCACCTGGCCATCCCTAGTCTGTGCTCTACATTTGAGACTGGTTTTTTGTTTGTTTTCTCTTTGTTCTTTCTTTTTGTCTCTTAAGTGCCACACAGGAGTCAAACCCATGTTAACATAACACACATCGACTTTAAAGCTTACCTCCGTTTCATGGTCTGGATGAAATGTGCTGACTATACCACCACGTTGACTCCACAGTGGCTCCCAGGGATCCCCACCCGTGCTATATACCTCCCTGTCTATCCACTGCCTGGTTGCTAATAGGTTTCTGACCAAGAGAATATGACAGAACATTGTCACTTTCCTGTTACTCTCTTCTGTTCCCTTCCTTTCTTTCCTGTATCCCTGCACTGGGGAAGCAAGCACTGGTGTTTAGAACTGCCCTACATAAAGGCCCACAGAGGAAGGAACCTAGGGAGTGCCCAGGCTAATAGGCAGAAAAGAACTCAAATTCAGGATTTCGCTTAAACCCACTTTGTTGAGTCTGAGCTAAATCCTGACATTAGTCACATCAGTGACTTGGGAGCAAATCTTACCATAGTTGGGCCTCGGGTGAGGCGCAGATTGCATCACACAGAGACCTGGGGGCAGAAACACCCAGTCTCAACTGTGCGGAGATTCCAGGCCCCCCCGAATTGGGAGCTAGGAAATATCACGCTTCAGAAGTGCTAAGCTTTCTAGTAGTGTTCTCAGAGACAGATAGCTAACTCAGTCGACCAGGCTTCGGCACCTGGCCCTCCCATCCACTGCCATCTCTTGTTCTCACCTCCCAGCCTCCACCAGCCACTCTGGCCACTTTCCGAATCTTCTCTGGTCAAACTAGTTTCTGTCTGAGAGATTTGGCCCCAGCGGTGCCCTCTCCCTGACACACTGTTCCCAGAGGTGTGCAGCTCTTGCTCCCTCTTGTCAATCTGCTACCAGCAGATGTCACCATGTGGAGGCCTTCCAGACCCTCCTCTCCTGTGACTCCCTAGCCCTCCCTACTACACTGTGCTGGTAACTGGAGTATAATACCTGCTCTGTTCTTTCACACGTCTTGCTTTCAAGGTGTTCTCCATCAGAACAGCAGAAACAACTTGGCCATTTGCAGACTGCACTGGGGCCCACCAACTCACCTGGCACAGGCTGAGCGCTCAGAGCATAGTTGCTGAAAGAAGAAATGGGAAGGTCTTGGGGCCCTGCCTTCCATCCATGTCACCATGTCCATTCCTGAGCCCGTTATGCTAGCACTGGGATGGGCAATGTGAGAGGCTAGAATGGATATCAAGTGGCCAAGATGTACTCGGCTGCTTAGTGCCTTTTCCAGGTTGAATGCGCTTGGGCGGATGTCAATGTGTGATGCAAAGATCATCATACCTGGTGCCCACTCCCATGGGTCCACCTACATGTCTGTTCCCCACGACTAATTGTCATAAATCTTCTTCCTCCCAGTCCCTGACCAACGAGCCAAATCATCTACCACTGCCCCGAGCCAATGTATATTCTTTCCTCAGGCTGCTTTTCTTTCCATACCACCTGAAAGAATTGAAAGAATTTTGAAATGCTCGAAAGAATTTCCCGTCGCTGCATTCTATCAAGACTACCCTGAACGGGGCTGTAGTATATCTGCAGCCACTTTCCATCCTGCAGCCACATCCAAGCCCATTCAGCCATGAACCAACCTCAGTCTTTTCCCTCCTCTGTCGCCTGGAGCAATATTGGGTCTTCTGCCCGTCCTCTCTGAAGCTCCTCTGGCCCGTTCATGGGGACTTGCGAGGGAGCCCGTGCACCACACACAGAGTGGCCCCTAGCGCCTGCCTCTGCCCACGTGCCAGGGCTGACTCAGGAGCTCAGGCTCCCACCTAACCCCCTTTCAGCCTCGGCCATCCCTCTTGGAAGGACTTTGTGCTCTGCACACATCGCAGAGATACAGGAGGGCACAGGAAAGAAAACCCACTGACGTAAAGAAGCTCCTAAACTATTGACCTCCTTCCATCCTGCCTCCATATGCCCTGGAAGAGAAGAGGAGGAGAGGCCTGCAGGTGTGGACAAAGCCCTGCCCTGGCTGTTTATCTTCCTGACAATAAAAAGGCCTCCTCGTTGCGGCCAAACTGTTGCTGAAAATTCTGTTTTCAGTGGTGAAACAGATAACTTTGGTCAAATGGCCTGCTGGCGCCGTTTGTCAGGGTGGTCCGTGGACAAGTGGCCTCAGCATCCGCAGAGGGCATGTTGGAAATGCAGAGTCTCAGGTCCCTCCCAGTGTTACTGAATCAGAATCTGTATTTTCACGAGATCCCCAGGGGATCCAGGCCTAAGACAATGTCTCAAAAACCACTGTTGAATGTTCCCCAAAGAGAAAGCTAATCGGCACCTTGATATACCAAATGGGGAAGGCACGGTTGTTTCCTGGGCCTTTTTGGCAGTTTCTAGCATTCTAGAATTCCATAAAGGGTTGATTCCCCAGTGGACATGGTGGGAGTTGTTGTGCAGGAAAGGAAAGAACACCATACCTGCTGGGAAATTGAGCAAGGACGGAAGCTATGCATGGGCCCAACAGCAAGAGCTCCAACGCACCAAGGCTGATCCCCTGCTCTAGAGCTCTCTGCTGTTCTTATGCTAGATCCCTTTGTGTCAGGTGATGGGATGGGAGATTGTTCTTGCTTTTGGAGCTGGCCTGTATTGCTGTAACTGGTCCTCTAAGATTCACTTTTGTTGTATCCCAAAGTTTTGGGACGCTTGTCTTGTCATTGTTCTTGGATTCCATGTAATTTTTTTTCCTATTTTGAATTCCTGGTTGACCCACTCATTTCTCGGGAGCGTGTTCTTTCACCTCCTTGTGTTCATGGTCTTTCCAGGTTTTTCTCTTGTGGTTGATTTCTAGTCCATACCATTGTGGTCAGAAAAGATGTATGCCATGACTTCCATCTTTTTGAATTAGTAGAGACTTGTTCGGTAGCCTAATATGTGATCTGCTCTGGAGGACGTTCCATGTGCAATCGAAAGGAATGAGTATGTGCTGTTGGAGGATGGAATGTTCTGCATGCGTCTGTTAAAACCAGTGCATCACCCAAAGCCACTGTTTCCTTGTTGATTTTCAGTTTGGATCATGTGTCCATTAATAGAAGGGGGGTGTTAGATCCCCTACTGTATTGTATTACAGTCAATTAGTTGCCTGCTTTTTGTTATTAACTGTTTTACGTATTTGGGTCCTCCTATGATGGGTGTCTAAAAATTTAAAATTGTTCTATCTTCTTGTTGCATTGTCTCCATGATTGGGACACAGTGTCCTTCTTTGTGACTCACTACTCTCTTTTTTTTTTTTTATATTCTGTTTTGTCTGATAGAAGTATTCGTACCCCTGCTTTGTTTTGGCAACCAGTTGCATGCGAGATGCTTCTCATCTGCTCACTTTCAATGCGCAGGGGACCCAGTAGGTCTGGGGGCTCAGGCTGAGTACCTAATTTCGGACAAGTCAGTGTAAGTGTGCAAACTGAGACTGAGTGTGTAAACTGTTGAATATTAGTGACAATGGAATATTACTCAGCCATCAAAAAGAACGATTTCTCAACATTTGCTGCAACATAGACGGGACTGGAGGAGATAATGCTAAGTCAAGTCAAACAGAGAAGGAAAATTATCATATGGTTTCACTCATTTATGGAACATAAGAAGTAGGAAGATCAGTAGGAGAAGAAAGGGAAGAAGGGGGGGTAAACAGAAGGGGGAATGAACCACAAGAGACTATGGACACTGGGAAACAAACTGAGGGCTTCAGAGAGGAGGGGAGTGGGGGATTGGGATAGGCTGGTGTTGGGTATTAAGGAGGGCACCTATTGCATGGTGCACTGGGTGTTAGACGCAAGTAATGAGTCATGGAACTTTACATCAAAAACTAGGGAAGTACTGTATGCTGACTAACATAATAAAAAAATTATTATAAAAGAAATAGAGATGATGGACTTCAGAAAACATGGACCTAAAAGTCATGACGGACAGCAAGGAGAGAGTGGGGTTTCTCTGGTCAAGGATATGGCCCATTATCCTGGCAAGAAAGAGCCCGTCCCTGATCCATCAGATGCCAGCCAGGGAACAGTAGCTATTGTGCATCTGACCCAGAGCCTGGGGCCTGGAGGGAACTGCTGCTTCAGAAGAACTGCATAAGGAGATGCACGAAGGCTGGAAATCCTGGCTCCTAGGTCAGCATAGATGTTCATGGAACCAGGCTCAGGTGTGCCCTTTAAAGTACCCCTCCCATCTTTTCCCAACACACAAAACAAGCAGGAAAGGGAATCCAGAGATCATTGACAAGAATCCCAGAAAGATTCCAAACTTGGTAAACGGCCAACGGGGAGACTGAGGCTGGAAAGTCGTGCCTGCCCTGAGTCCATCTGCAAATTATCTTCCTCTGGCTTTGTCCCCTTCACATGCAGGATTTGATCTCCTTCCGTGTTTTTCCCCACTAGGTGCTGATGCAGTTCCAGAGATTGAACTACAATACAACAAGTTCCAAATACGGGGGCAATACAAAACCAAACACTAAACCAAAAAAGCATCTCAACGGAAGAAGCAGGACACAGTCTTCCTGGCCTTAGAGCGGAGAAAGGCAACCCCAGTCCTGGGGCAGGAAGGAGTTCTGGGGCGTACAAGTCTTAAAGACTCCCACTTTCAGTGGTTGTTGCTATTCCTGGGAAAGTCCCTGCAACCTCTAAATCTCAGGAGTTCTGAGGGGCTGTCTCTGCTGTTTGCCCAAATTCATTGAATGAAATGGACCCGTGCTCTGAGTAAGGGGGATTTCGGGGTGCCCTCCAGTGGCTAGGGAGAAGGGCTGGCACTTCTCCTTCCTCCCACATACAGTAGCTGATGACTCTGGAAGATTTCCTAGGTCAGGAACGAATATGAGAGTCTGTGCAAGTTTTCCATTACTGCAGGAAGTAAAAGACCCAAACCACACACCGGGGCTCTAAAACAAAACAAGGGCTTTACTCTCCTAACATGCAAATCTATCACGGTACTATTTAAAACAACTAAATGGTGCCCCCTACATAAGGAAATAGATGGGGGGAAGGGGTGTGGAGTAAATAAGGCGCAAGGACTGCCCATATGCAGCTGCTGAGGAATCCCTGGAGGGCCACTGGACACTTGCACAGCCCTGAGGTTGACTGCGGCCAGTTCTTCTCCTTCTTGAGTGCTGCTGACCAGCTAGGACCGGGGCTCCAGCTGGCAGGACAGGGTGTAGCTAAGGACAGAGGGACACCTGTGAGTTGCCCAGGAGCTTCCATTCAAGAGTCTCTGCCAGTGTTTGCCCACAGCTGGAGTCTGGCACCCCGGCAACAAGGCCAGAGGCTGCCCAGGGAAGGAGGATCCCAGGAGTGGCCAGCAGAAAGAGTCCACCCCGAACCTCACCGACCCAGCTCCTGATGGGCCCCACCTCTCAGCCTCGCTGAGCGGCTCCATAGCCTGGAACCAGGCCCAAAAAGGATCCTCGGGCTCTAGGGTGTAATTCTCGGCAGCCACCTGGAGCAGCATGATGTCCGTCATGACTTGGTATTCCTGAGCAGAGAGAGAAGCACAGGATGTATAGGGAGCCTGGGGGGGCGGGGAGCTGCAGGGTCTGGTGAGGGTTGAGCAGCGGGACCGGGGACCCATCCCAGGTCCTGGCACACATGGCCATCCTCCTCCCTGCAGATTCATCCGGTCTCCACCTGTTCTCAGAGGTGAGTATCAGTAGCCCCTCCTCCAGGAAGTCCTCCTGGATGCCATGCTCTGTCCCCATCTCCTAACGGGATGGGACTTGCACTGCTTTCTTCTCAAGGGGTCCCAGGAAATGTGAGGTGGAGGGGATGGAGCCAAGCAATGTTCTTCCCAGGGACATCTCTGAGGCCCACTCCCTACCCTTCCCTGCGGGAAGCGCCACATATGCTCACCTTATTTCTTTTGTAGTGGTTGATCTCATTCCCCTGGAATGCAGACAAAGTCCATCAGAATGAGGCCCCTGGTTCTTAGGAGCACTTGATTCCCATCCCTTCTCATGCTGCACCATGGCCAGGACCCGTGAGGGGGCCGTGCATACACAGATAGTGGGCCTGGGATCTAGGCCAGGCTCTGGGGTCCAGAGAAAGGAGGACATGGGCCAGATGGACTGGCTACAGGTCGGGACCCTGCAGCACCACCCTCTCAGAAGACAGTAGGGGAGGCCGAAGCCTCAGGCAGGAAGGGGCTGCTGCGGCTACGGAGGTGCTTGCTGACGTGGAGGGTCCTGACTTCATTCTCCCCCCACGGGCAAACTCACCGGGGGAAGCTGAGGTCCACTCAGACAGACCTCATGCAGCTTTGCCTTCAGGAAGCTCTGCTGCTTCACCAGTCTTCGGCACCGGGAGCCATGTCCTAACTGCAGTCTCGCCTCACTCATCGCTGAGATGGGCAAGAGACTCCGACCTCACAGGCGCAGCTCTGAGGCTGTCATCAGGGTAGGTTTGCCGAGTCCTGAGAGCTCAGGGCTCATTACAGCGGTGCTCTATTCCCATAGGTCCAGATTCTGGTCCATCCCCCACAATCTTCAGGCTCACCCACCTCCAGATAGACCTCCACTGCGGTATCCAACATCAGCAACTTGGTGAGGAAAGTGCCAAGGAAGGGCACGACACCCTGTGTCCTAAGGGGGAGAGTGGGATGAGTCACTGTTCTCTGTTGCCCACAAGGACCCTCCCCTGAAAAAGCTCCAGCCTCCTGGCCCATCCCAGGTGACCGCGTGGAGCAGCTCTCGACACTAAGAGAGAGGGTGTCAAGGCTAGGGAGTCTGCTTGGACACCACCTGCTTGCCCCCTCACTGCCAACGGCATCCTCACCTAGGCTGTCACCACATTCATGCCAAAGGCTTCCCCTCCCCAAGGAATGCTTCAGACCATTCCCGACTTCATCCTCGCAGGACCCTGTTCCCTCCCACCCCTCCTCTCTTTCCAGGCTTGCACCTTCCAGGCTACCTTGATGAGTAGGTTCCTGCCCTGTGCGGTGTCCTTGCTGCACAGCTTTTGAAAGATCCTCAATGGCTTCCTGAAGAGAGGCAAGGGAGGCACGATCAATGGACGAATAATGTGGCAGGGTTGAGTGCGAGTGCCTTTTCTTTGAGAACCCCAAAGTGTCAACCTGCCTGGTTGAGGGTTTCTTCTGGGATCCTCTGAGCACTAAGGTCTTTGTAGGACATGGGAGGGAGCTCACATGTGGCTCGTCCTGGGCCTCCCTTCCCATATTCATTGAGAAACACTGTTTGGGTCAATTTGGGGTTCAAATGGGCAGAGAGCTTAGTGGCTGTCAAGGAAACACGTGAAGAGATTTAATGCAGCTCAGCCCCGTGTGGGACATTTGGCAAAACTGATTTCTAAAGCGGGAGGCATGGTGGCCTCTTCACCAGGAAGGCTGAGAGACGCACCCACCAGCCCAGGTCCTGTGGTCGGGGTTTGCCGCCTCCCAGAAGGTCCAAGCTGCCTGAGGGGGAAGAGGACAAGCCTCTGGGAGCTCCCTCGTCCATCCTGGTCCCTCCATGGAGAGAGGCCTACTCACCTGGAAACCTTCCCCCACGTGTTCTCGAGGCGGTGAATGGAGACACTCTGCAGAGCCGAGAGGATGGCATGTAAGGAGGAGTAGTTCCTCAGGGTTTGACAGGCCTGGGGAGGGAAGAGAATGGGCTGTCATGTGAGGAGCCAGCACCTGATTGGCTCTCAAGTTTCAGTCCCCCTCAGGGGAAGGCGCTCCTGCTGGAGGAAGCCGCTGTCCAGGGACCTGCCGGAGGGCACACGTGAGGCCCAGAGGAGGAGGAGGATTTTACCTCACTCCAAGGAAGGAGCCAGGCAGAAACGGAGCATCCCAGCATAGGGCCATGCAAGGCGAGGTCAGCATATCCCTGGACGGAAGAGCCTAGGGACTGCACAGTCCCTAGGGCAAAGACCAGGGCCTTCCACTCTGAGACCTGATCAAGGGAAGAGCAGTGCCCGAGACTCAGGAGAGCACCTCGGCTGGGCTTCCCGTTGCATACCTTGGCCACCTTGATCCAGTGCTCCACCACCATGGCCCTGTCCCGGGCTGTCATGCTTGGGTTGCCAAGGCAGGTGGTGATGACACACTTGGCCACACCGTTGAACTGGGCGACAGTGGCCCGGACTGTGGGTGCCAGGTGCTCACTGCCAGGCTTGTTGTGCTTGGACCAGATGGAGCCCAGGCACTGATGGGGCAGCAGCTTCTTGAACAGCTCCTAGAGAACAGGGGGACCTTGGTTCACCCAGCCATTTCCCATGCAAGACTCATGTCCTACGTAGGGGTCACAGGTCAGAGCTGGACCTCAGGGAGCTGAGAATCTGGCCTGAGCCTGGGTGGAGACCGTGGATTTCATTCCATTGTTTTTCACTGAGGGAACAGGGTAGAAGGACAACAGCCCCAGGCATGTAAAGCTCCACTTCCCAACAGAAGCAAGGCACTTCAATATCCCCCTCCAGTCCTGCAAACTATGTGCACTATTCTCTTTTTCTGTGTTGGAACAGCGCCACACTAAGATTCACGCTGCTCAACAACATGATGCAGCTGTGCGATTACTGAGAATCTATTTGTTTTAGGCTTCTAACAAAATATCTATTTTCTCTGTTTTGCACATATATCTCACTCAGTAGTGACAGCTCAAGTTCTTTTTCACAATGAATGATTCAGAAATAAGTATCAAAAACAGATTTGAAGAGAACAGAAGAGACAATTAAAAGATACGGAAACATCCTACTTAATAAAAGGCCATGTATTTATGTTCTGAGTCGAATTTTAAAGCTTTTAAAACATTTTATTCCTATAAATCCATCTTAGATAGCAACTGGACCTCACAGAAGCACTTAAATAAACGTTTACCAGTTGTATCCTGGCGAACAATATTTCTTGCTTTCTCAGCTCCCGGTGCCCCAGATGTGGTGGCGCTCCTCGATCGCACTGGCTCGGCCACATCCGGGTGGCTCCGCCAGCTGAGAGAACAGGATCTCCCCACGGTGGCTCCTTTCGGAGAATAGAACACAGCCTGATAAAGGATAAGACAAGAAAAATAATCTAAAGGCTGACTTCCTTATCATTCATTGCACAGCCTGTGTTACTCAGCAGATTTCATAAATCCAACTGTATATAATCGGCAGCTTCTCTTGTTGCAAAATTAGGTATCACTTCTCTGCTTTCCTCTCCTAGAGCTCTGGTCAAGTATTTCAAATGAGTGGTCAAGGGTCCAAGAGAAATACAGGAGATAAGAGACCGAGACAGAGATTTCTGCACAGGTAATGTGCTGGTGGCTGCCACCTATGGGTCGTTTTCACACCCAGGTTCCTGAGAGTATATTTTGTTTCCACAAATCCAGTGCTTAGAAGGCAAGTATTTTTATAATGAACATTTGAATTCATTTTTATTTTTAATTAAAAAAAATTTTTTTAAAAATATATTATGTTAGTCACCATACAGCACATCCCTGGTTTTTGATGCAAAGTTCGATGATTCATTAGTTGCGCATAACACCCAGTGCACCATGCAATACGTGCCCTCCTTACTACCCATCACCAGCCCATCCCATTCCCCCACCCCCCTCCCCTCTGTAGCCCTCAGTTTGTTTCTCAGAGTTCATAGTCTCTCATGCTTCATTCCCCCTTCTGATCACCCCCCTTTCTTTATCCCTTTCTTCCCCTACCGATTTTCCTAGTTCTTATGTTCCATAGATGAGAGAAACCATATGATAATTGTCTTTCTCTGCTTGACTTATTTCACTTAGCATTATCTCCTCATAAGCAAGATGATAGATCAATCGGAAATATTTGCCAAAGGCATTAATTACATAATTGAATTCATTCTGTATCATTCCATAAACTGTTTTTCAGATTGTTTACCTTCCTATAAATAAATACAGCCACTCACAGACTGCAGCGAAGATATTATAAGAATCAGTCCCATTAATGACATGTTTATATGGTTAAGTAATCACCATAATTGGTTCACACCTCCCCACATCCACATCCTCTGTGGGCCTCTCCCACAATGACCCTGGGCTTCATCACATGACTTGCTTTGCTAGCAAAATGAGCAAGCAGAGATTTGAAATGCGTTGGAAAATCTGGGCTTGCCCTGTTGCTGCTCCTGGAAACCTAAAACCTCACCAAAAAAGCCTGAGCTGGCCTGCTGGGCAATAAAAGGTATGTGGCCAAGTCCCCCCATCACTGCCCCAGCTGACAGCTGGCCAACCCTAGGGCTGCCTGGCTGATTATTTGACAGCCTAGCTGACTACAAACACAGGAGGGAATCCAGCAGAACTGCCCAACTGTGTCCAACCCAAACTGCCAACTCATAAAATCATGATTTAAACAACTGGCTGTTCCTTTAAGTCACTATGTTTTGGGGTGATCTGTCACACAGGAAAAGCTGATACAGTCTATAATAAGGCTATTGTTGAGGCTATAGTCTACCCAAAGCAAGCAATGTATACTTTATGCATCTTGGGAGAAGAAACTCCTCCCAAGTTTTAGGACCAAGAAAAGCTATGTATCACCTAAGCTGTCGATGTTCCCCATTTGTAATCTGTGATCCTCTGCTGTAACCCTGTGAAGATCAGAGTCACATCTAAGCTTGCTCCCCTTCTCCCTCCCTAGCAAGCACACGGGGCTCTCTGGCATGCATTCTGGCATCTTAACCACTCCGGCAACTCCGCTCCCTTTAAATTTGCCCCAGTGTCCTTACCCATTTTATCTATTGTATTATAGGTACTTCTATGAACTGCCTCAAAATCTTTACACAATAAATTGGAGTACAAGGGAATTAATCCCAAGACTGTGTCACAGCCTTAAAACAGTAATGAAGACAAACTGTTGTCCCCAGTAGAAACCACCACTGATGTTTTCCACCTTGATCTGACTCGAGGTCTCAAAACAACTTTTATCTAGAAACAAAAAAAGCCAAAATGACTCCCATCTGAAACACTCAGAATTTTTCTACCTTGCCTAAGCAGGCACTGGAATACGTCTTTCTAGTGTGGTGCCTGGAGCTGGACTTGCCCAGCTTCGATTTCTGGCTTTCCCACTTCTCAGCTAGGTACCTTGAGTGAGCCCATCACCATGGACTCTCTGTACTTCAGTTTCTGTCTGTGATACCTGGATAGTAACTCAGAAGTTACCAAGAGGGTGAAGAGAGAGAATACATACAAGCACGAGCCATTATTATTATTCCTGTTGCTACTACTGCTACTCCCCTTCATCTTCTTTCTTCCTCCACAGCCCCTTCATAAATTCATCATCCTTACTACGAGGACAGAGTGCTATGAAACACCATCCAACACCACCATTAAAAAGACACGGCCTGTATGGTTTATTCCAAAATTCCATGCATTAATTGCCTATATGTATAGACACACTCCGCCTCCATCTCAGACATCTGGTATTCCTCTGTAAGAGTAGAAGTACCTTTGTCTCGCTGCTTCTTTTCCTTTTGTTCACTTAGTTTGTCTAGAGGTAGGTTTGTCATCTCAACTCCGTAAGCAGTTCTCGCCAGCACTGCTGTCTAGGAGTCCATGACGTTGGCCCACTCGTTTATGAGTTCTTCCCATTCCATGAGGGAGGACAGCACACCGAGGAAGTCATCCCAGAGCTCTCGAGAAATGTACACACACAGGTTTGCTCGGATCCACGCCACCATGAGCGTCTAAAACCAACTAGCCAACAAGAGAACTGAATCACCCTCATTTGGAAGAAGAATGAGTTTTAACAAAATATTTTAAATTACTAGGAATAAAATGAACTTTAAAATAAAAAGCACTTGATCTTGATTTTCTTTTAGCGTCTCAAAATTTATTTGATCAACTGTAACCAGGATCTGAGCTATGGAGAAATCAGCTATTATCATGAACAAAGCTACTGGTTCAAAATCCTCTGGTGTCTGCAGCTAGTCCTGGCTGTAACTTGGGAGAAGACAAAACTCTCGGTACAACAACTATTCTACTTCTTTTTTTTTTTTTTAAGATTTTATTTATGTATTTGACAGAGAGAGAGAGAGACAGCCAGCGAGAGAGGGAACACAAGCAGGGGGAGTGGAAGAGGAAGAAGCAGGCTCCCATCAGAGATGCCTGATGCGGGGCTTGATCCCTGAACACCGGGATCACGCCCTGAGCTGAAGGCAGATGCCCAACGACTGATCCACCCAGGCACCCCTGGAATTTACATCCTAAAATAATCATTTTGATTCCTGTGGTTTCTGTACCAGTGAACTTGCTACCTGATGGGATTCCTTTGGGCCCACCCTCCCTTCATGGGAGAAAGGAAAAGGCTGGACTCCACAGCCCTAGGGGCCCCTGCCAGGTCAGTCCTGCCTCATTTCTATGCTTTCCACCAGGTGCACACAGAGCTTTCCCTTTAGTGCTGACTCAAGGACATCGAGAAAAAGCATCCAGAACACAGGTGTGGTAACGGGGCCCCACTGAGGACTTCCAGGAGGGAAGCGGCCACCAGAGCTGGTCTGCAGCAGCCCTGAGCACTGAGCACAGAGGCCAAAGCCCACTGACAGCAGGGCTGACCCAGCCAGGCCGCCCCAGGGCAGCGATGGGTGGGAGGAACACGTAAAGGACAGGCTGGAGAGGCATTTTACAACCAGAACTGAGGGGCATGAAGAAAGAGGGTTACAGAGTGGCTCTGAGGTCTCCGTTGCTGAGAATGTCTGAAAGCACCTCCTAAGCTGGAGTGATGCGCTCATCATGGGACGGGGGCATGGGAAAAACCCACAGCACTGTGTACTTTCAGGGGTATTATAAACACAGAGACACCAAACAAAAACAAAGGAGAAAAATGAAAACATTTCGCATAAGCACATTTTCATGGCGCCACTATATGTTTGACGGTACTATTATTCGGTCATTCTGACAGTCTGTCATTTCAGATAATTGGTTTTCCAAAGTGAATTTAAAGCTTCAAATTGGAAGCAATAAAAATCAGTTAACAGCATTTCAGAGCAATTAACAACCTCTCCTGGGCTTATGAAGAATGATAGAAAACACCAGTTACATTGCTTTTCCACAAAGCAGTCTGATGACAATTTAAAATGGAAAAATCTACTATTAAGTAATATGACTACTTTTCATTCAGTAACATTTTTAAAGCCAATAATAAAAATAAACTATCAAAGTGCTAGATACTTACCTTCTTCATAATTCACAGAAACTGTTACAGAAGATTGATTATCATCTTACTGTTCACTTTGTAAAGCCATCAGTAAGTGGAGGCTTTGATGTTCTAATTATTATGTTGAAAAAGAGAAACATCTGTTTTACAGTATTAATGAATTTGAAATAAACTTACCATGTCTTTTTATTCATTGTAAGCTCCATTATCATGCGCCTACAAATAATCAAAACAGCTTTACAGGCATCAGCTGGTTCTCTTAAGAGCATGGGAACTTCAGGACATGGTTCCAACAAAAAGACGTTTGTTGCATTTATCAAAAATACCTTGAAATCAACAAATTTTACATTAAACATATAAATGTAACTAAACACATAAATCTGAACAAATTTTTCTTAAAGATAATGATATTAATTTCCCTCTACTAAACAATCACCTTTGAGTTATTTCAACTAAGGCAAGTGGTACCAACACATACTCAAGATTTTTTAAAATGCTTCTCTTAGAATCACCTGACACACTTGAAAGACCTTTCCTAGAAAAAAAATTATTAATACAAATTAATAGTGCAACTTTAGAAAATTTATGAATCAGAAAAGTTTCTGAAGACTTCTTTTTACATTACCTCAAAAGAAAAGGGGAAAACAGTAAGATAGGATCACTGCTTCTGGGTGAGAAATTTTGGGGTCGGGGACGGGGAGAGGAAGAGGAGCAGTGGTCAGACAGTGGCTGGGAAAAACCATCTGATTGCTGTGGAATCTCCCAGCACATGAACTTTGCAGGTAGGAAGCACGGCCAGCACCACCCAACACGGGCGCAGATCTCTAGTAGCTGTAGGGAGGCAGGAAACCGGCAAGGCCACATGGTCAACAGTACAGAGCTTCCAGGTGCATATACCTTGACTAGGAGAACGATATTAGGCAGTAGGATATAAAACCTAAGTGAATTCTTGAGATAAAATCAGATTTAAAAAAACTTAGATGACCAGCCAACAGCTCTACACTCTACCTCAGACCTTTGGGGTACAAGTTCACTGTCCATTCCTGTCAGGGGTGTTTCAGTAGAAAATGGTGAGACGCACAGATGTGGCCTATTACGTAGTCGTAAGTGACTGCTTAGGGGCACTACAGTAAAGTTACCACTGTGTTACTACTGACACAGACGACACCAGTGACCCTTCAGTTTAGGAGACTGAGTTGTCAGTCTGGTAATGAAGGTGGATGGGTACCATCTACCTAGATCCTATGCCTTCTTAAGTCTCCCTTGTGTTCAGCAGTACAAATTCAAAGGATCTGGGAACAAACAGAATTCTCTGGCTCACCTGGGAATGAAATCTATCAACACAACATCTTAAAATAGATGCACAAACGGACTGAAGAAATTAAAATAAACATGCTCAAAAGTCAAGTGGATGAATTTAAATATTGACAGCCTCTAAGATTATCTTGTGCAAGATTAAAAAGGTGTCAGGGCCTACTTTTCTAGAAAGAATTACTAAATAAGCACTGTAATAATTGGTAACAGATGATAACAGCAATTGTGAAGACTTTCCTAGATTTCAAGTGGGAAAAAGGAAAACAAAGAACTTTTTGACTAACCAACTCTAGCAGTGGTAGTATAATTTTAGTGGCCACTTTATTTTTTTACTACTCTGACTGAGATCAAGACCTGAGCTGAGAGATCAAGAGTCGGAGGCTTAACCGACTGAGCCACCCAGCTGCCCCTCGCGGCCATGTTTTTGGAAGACGTATGGCATAGACGATCTGCTGCAAGACAGATCTTTCACTCAAGGTATTTTGTTTCTTGATGTGAATTGGAAACTTTGCATACTCCCAAGTAAAAGTGAGGAGTCTTCATATATTATATTCTCCGCTCATTTTCTTTTTTAAAAAAGATCAAAATGCCAACTCCATGAATCTTTCTTACTACCATGTCAGTACTGGTTAAGGTAAAAATTAAAAAAAAATTAATACGTCCAAATTGTACCTCTCAACAGCAACTGGAGAAGAGTACTAGCTTATTCAACCTGTACTTGGCCACTTTTTCCTAATGAACCAAGGAAAGGACCAAAGATACTGGATACAAAGAGAACAAACACGGCTATTAGAATCCAAACTAAACATTTTTGAACACTGTTGTGCTACAATCAAGTGGAAAATATTTTTTCTTGGTTTGGCCAAGTTGATGTAACTCATCCTTTCAGAAAACAAATTAACACTCTCCTGAACCTAGGGAGATACTGGCAGTGGGATGGCTGAGGATGGCATATGGCAATCCACTTGGAGGACAAGGAATACCAAGGGACACAGGCTAGGGACTCCGGCATGCACTTCTCTGGTGAGGGCACAGATTTTCCTAACAACTGGCACCGGAGTTCTTTGAAGCTACTCAAGTAAAATCATCTTCATTTTGTTTCAAGTTGATTTCAAATTATTTGCTGATTTTCACTGAAAAATGAGAAGATTCAATAGTTACGGAGTATTAAACTGCTAATGAACCTGAAAGCAAAAAGGATACCATGACAAGGAATCCTACTGAGAGATGGATGACAAAAGCATGTCATTGAAAATTGGGCAACAGGCAAGCTATGCCTATGCTACCTCAGGTGGATATGGGGTAGAAGGTGGGCGCCAGGGAGCAGGGGAAAAAGAGGCATTCTGTGTTTTCACTTAGAGACCTAACAACCTTCCACCTAGATGGGAGCCAAGAGGTAATCAATCTCCCAATCCCCATTTTTGAGGTAAAATCCTGAGGTCTGGGAAGATTAAGTGATCAGCCAAAGTTGTTCTTTCCAATGTTCCCAAATGGCACTGGTTCTATTTAAATACTCATACAGATAAAGATTTAAAAAGTAGAGCATTTATCATCAAACAGGCAATTTTTAAGAAGAATATTCTTTATGGGATTATAGAATCACCATGCTTGTCTTGCAAATTAGAGTCCAGATGACGGACTAACTCCCCATATGTGTTCAGGACATGATTTTTAAGATTTAGATCTCAGTCATTTCACATTCACTGCGTAATAATCCCTCTCAAAAACTGCAACCAGCTCATAGGTCTCCTTCGACTAGAAAAGAATCTTTACAAACTGAAGATGAGCGGTCAGGAAGAAAACTCAGAATGAGAACTTAAGAGCTGTTTACTGACAGGTAGATACAAATATCCCCGTACTTTAATGATGCTATCACAATAAACAAAATGTTCAAATGGACTCAAACCAGAGGTCTTTATGTTTCCGGGCAGCCACGTACCTGCAGCATAGCCTGGGCCCTGGCTTTCCCGTTCTTATTTTCTTCTTGCGTCACACATCCTCTGCTCACTGCACTCGTGAAGGAGTATGTTCGTCCCCAACTGGAAGATCGCTTATGACGAGAACCGTCAGATGAGGTCTTTAGAAGATAAAAACCAGTTAACGGAGGGGGAAGAAGTACATGTTCACATATTTAATTCCTTACACTCACCAAAATTCATGAGAATAGAGGTTTTAGAAGGGCGAGTCTTTTTTCCATTTTGTTCACCACCTCCAGCACCTCAAACAGTGCCTAGTGTTTAGTATGTGCTGAAGAAATAAACGCAGGTCCAGTGACTGAATGAGTCTCTAAAACAGACCTTTAAAATGTGTGATAAATTCCATTTGCTTATCTATTCATTTTGACCTCATGACCAGTTATTAAAATGATTTCACCAATATTAAAAAATCAAAAATTATGGAATTAATACAGATATTTAAAAGTGATATGCCTTTGATTACAAATAGTCTTAAATGTTTGTTGTTAATTGCTGCAACACCCACTTTTAGAAATAATTTCTCAGGGGCGCCTGGGTAGCACAGTGCTTAAGCGTCTGCCTTCGGTTCAGGGCGTGATCCCGGTGTTCCGGGATCGAGTCCCACATCGGGCTCCTCCGCTGGGAGCCTGCTTCTTCTTCTCACACTCCCCTGCTATGTTCCCTCTCTCGCTGGCTGTCTCTCTGTCACATAAATAAATAAAAATCTTAAAAAAAATAATTTCTCAGACTAGTTTCAAAACAGCATGCCAGAAATAGAAATATGACAGATATTTTGTTTCAGGAAGAGATCCCACTGTGTCGTTTTAGGTTTATCCAGCCTCTAGCTTTACCTAACCAGGACGAAAAGTTCCATTCCAGCAGCACTCACTCTGAGGACAGCACCCAGCCCTGAAGTGAGGCTTCTTAAGAGAAGAGATAGCACTCATTATTGGGTTAGTCCTTTCGGCTGCTCTGGGCAGGCCACTGCACAAGACAAGACTGCCAAAACATTCTAAATTTAGTTTCTCAAATGCTATTTGTTTAAACATGTCAATACCAATACGGCAGTGACATTTTTAGTCTCACACGCAGACGTGTGAACATACAATGGTTCATAAAACAACTCTGCCGCCACAGTGAATGACAAAGCTGCCATGCACAGCCGGACCTAGCCGGAGGGGAAGGAGGTGACCAATGATCCTGAAGACAGCCCAGAAGCAGCCTCACTGAAGCAGGTCCTCACGGAACTCAGCAACTGGAGAGAAGCAACTACGATAAAAGAGCCCCGCCGGCCTGTGCCCCACTGACTGGCACCCTCGCCCGATCGGGTAGACTTTGCTAAAATACGTGTACTCCCAGCTGAAACAAGCGACAACGTATTACCTCTTTGCTGTCAGTCTCTGAAAATCCTAATTTTTCAGCATCTTCTAGGGCAGCTTCTTTTTTATCTGGTTCTTCCATGAACACAGGTTTGTCCTGGAGAATCCACTTTCTGTACACTGGAACTACCTTCCTTGTTACAGCGATGTCACAGGAAGGCAACAAAAATGCCTAAAATAAAAAGAGAAGACTCCCTTTAACTCCACACCTGCTCAGATCACTGTAACAGACGCATAACAGACATTTCTAATCACCACCACCAAGTTCAGACTTTCCTCTGAAACATACGGAGCCAGATATTTTTGTGCACACCAAACTTGCTGAAGAGAAAAGGCATTTTCAATTGGGCCAGAAAATGTCATGCAATTTAAAAATAACTTCTGTATTCTGAATATTTTTTTCACAAAAATAGCCAACATGCACGCCTACACAGATACTTTAAGTGGCTATATAAACCATAACAGTTATACAACCCAATGAATTAGAAATTGAGTATAAGACAACAGACAGACTACTGCAGCCAGCTGCAGCCAACTGTCACTCCTCCGCCTAACTCCATGTGCAGGGATGTCATGCTGGTGACAGAAGGATTATTTACACCACAGAAGTTGGCAAATGCTAATAATTGGAGCCTTTCTTTTTTCTTCCCCTTTGTCTTTCTCTTCCTTCCTTCTTTTTCGCCCCTCCCTTCCACCTTACCATCCCTTTCTGGGAGCCCACATTCACCAGCATACCAATGAGTCAAGACTGTACTCAGGTGTCTGTACTCACTGGTATGCTAGTGAATGCGGCTCGCAGAAAACACATGAAAGAGAGCCTCTGGCCAGCTGTAGCACTGTGCACATTGATGTGAACTTTCTTTTTTCCGATTTCTCACATTTATTTGAGAGAGAGAGAGAGAGAGAGAGAGCATGTGCCCAGCAGGGGAAGGGCAGAGGATGAGGGAGAGAGCAAGCAGACTCCAGCACTGAGCACAGAGCCTGACATGGGGCTCAATACCATGATGCTGAGATCACTGCCTGAGCCAAAACCAAGAGTCAGACTTTAGCTGACTGAGCCACAGAGCACCCCATGAACTTTTGAACATTACAGACTCTCTTTACACATATGCATGTAAGACTTCTGATTTAATGTAAGATTCCAAACATATAAACAAAACGGTAAAGGAGAAATGTATTTGCCTTTTGAGTATTAGCTCTAAGGAATATTTCTGACTGAGGGGTAAACACAAAGAGAGGAACTCAATACTACAGAAGTGTTTTCATTCCATAGATGAAAAATTAAGCTGAGGCTCAGAACACATGAGATATTTTCCCAAGGTTACAAAGTAAGTTAGCGATGATTCTAGGTCTTGAAATCTCAAGATTCAGAGATTTCATACTGTCCTTAATGTTCACGCTACAGGATCCAATGACAGGCAGACTTTAGTGTAACAAGGATTCATGCAATATATATATTTCCATTGATGTCATATCAAATTCCAGAATAGAGGAGTCTGTGTTATAACAAGAAGGTAACATATCAATGTAACAAATATTCTGACTTGTATCTCAAGAACAATCAACAAAGACAAAGAAGAATATGACAAAGTACAATGTTGTCCCAGTCTAATGTTGTTCCAAATTGTATTACAAATATTTTCACACATACAATAAAGTAGAAATACTTTAAAGTGAATGCCATGTACTGCCGCCTAGATTCTACCATTAGCATTTGCTAGATTTTCTTACCACATACCTATCAACCCACCCCTATTTATCCTTCTTTCAACCCATTTTATTTTTGATGCATTGCAAAGAAATCTGCAAACATCAGTACATTTCACCCCTAAACATTTCAACATGCATATCACTTCCTTACAGTTCAAAATTTCTTTATGGTACTTTACATAAAATTTATAAATCAGGAAATGCACAAATGTTAAGTGAACCATGTGATGAGTTTGGACAAATGTAGACAATGAGGTAATCCAAATCCAAAATCAAAGGTATATCATGTTATCCTCCTCGTAAGAAGCAAAGAGAAACGTTCTCTGTAGGAAAATAAGGTCACAGTAAAACCCAAATGATTTGTACAAACTGTCTGGTTAATATGATATGTAGCATATTCATTAAAAATCAGAAATATGAGAAAAGAAGTCAACATTAACAACACCACAATAAAAACCAGACAATACTTTAAAGACATAGGAGATCAGGATAAAGAAAGTTTCAAAAAGAAATGGAAATGGAATTGAAAAATAAAATAACCAAAATGAAAAACTCAGTGGGTATGGATTGACAACAGAATGGACATGGCTGAAAACAGGATGAAAAAACCAAAGGAAACACCCAGAGTGAAGCACGGTGAGACGAAAGGACGGCCTACTCAGAAAGGAAGGCAAGAGAGAGAACACAATGAAGAGCTGCTCCTATACTTGGCTGCAGAGGCACAAGGAAAGAAGATTAGCAAAAGAGGGCAGATATGATATTTGAGGAGAGAATGCCCGAGAATTTTGCCAAAATTGGTAAAAGATGTCAATCCACAGACTCAAGAATCACAAACAAGCAGGGTAAATACAGAGTACCTTACAGTAAAAGTGCTGAAAACCAAGAACAATCAGAAAATCTTACAAGCTTCCAGAGGAAAAAAGAGACATTTCCTCCAAAGGAGCTACCACGTGACCTCACATGACTTCTCAAAGACAATGCAACAAATATTCAATGTGCAAAGAGAGAACAGCTGCCCGGGTAGAATTCAATATCCAGAAAAACTGCACTTCAAAACCAAAAGCAAAATAGAGAAATTTTCAGATACAGAAATGAGAAAAACTTTTACCAGGAGATCTGACCTAAGGGAAATACTAAAAGTTATTCTTTAGGCAGAAGGAAAATAATTCTGGATCAGAGATTTAGGAAGAGATGAAAGTGCAATAAACAGGTAATTATTTGGATAACTCTAATTGGATAAAATATATATATATGAATATATATATATAAAAGAATAAAACTGGGTAAAATAATAAATATGAAAGAGATAATATATGTGTATACATATAAATAATATATTCATAATATGGAATTCAAATACAGATGGTCCTCAACTTAGGACAGTTCAACTCAGAAGTTTTCAACGTTATGACAGTGCGAAAGTCACGCATATTCAGTAGAAACTGTACTTTGAATTTTGATCTTTTCCTGGGCTAGGGATATGTAGTATGACACTCTCTTGTGGCGCTGGGCGGTGGCAGTGGCTACAGCTCTCAGTCAGCCCTGGGATCGCAAGGATAAACACCTGATACACTTACTACCGTTTTGTACCCATACAACCATTCTCTTTTTCACTTCTAGTATGGTATCCAATAAATTCCATGAGATATTTAACACTTTATTATAAGCTAGGCTTTGTGTTAGATGAGATCGCCCAACTTGTAGGCTAAAGTAAATGTTCTGAGCATGCTCAGGGTCGGTGAGGCTTAGCTATGATGTTCGGTAGGGTAGGTGTATTAAATGCATTTCTAACTTACTCTATTTTCAACTTCTGATGGCTTTATCGGGACAGAACTGCATTGTGAGTTGAGGCAAATCTGTACATAGCAGGGGCATATGAACTGAGAAGGAATAAATGGAACTGGAGTGCATACTTACAGGGTAAAAGTTGAAATTAATGCTAGATTTTAAGTTAGGGATGCAAACAATAAAATATTACAAATGAGTGTAAAAACACTAAGCTTGAAGAGAAAAACGGGATGCTAAAAACAACCAGCCTGAGAGAATTCAATACAATCAGCAATACAATTAGAGAGCAGAAAGTAAGATAGTGAACTTATACACCATTACAGTAGTTGTTATGTCAACTGTAAAGGGAACAATGCTCCAATCAAAAGATAGAAATTATAAGGTTCGATTTTAATAAGTATTAAAAGACCATTTGCCATTTATAAGGGGACGCCAAAAACATCCGGATGTAGAGAGGTTGAAAGTAAAAAGAGAGAGATACACCATGCAAACACTAACCAAAAGAAAACTGGTAGAGCTATATTAAGAATAGGCAAGACTGACTTTGAGGCCAAAAAGGAAAAAAAAGTATTAATAAAGAGAAAAAATTCTTCCTGATGAAAGAATCAGTTCAAAGAAACATATGACATTTGTGAATCCATACTGAAACTAATAATTTTGCCTCAAATATATATGTGTGTGTGTGTGTGTGTGTGTATAGCAAATACTGATAGACTTTGAAAAAAAATAGACCAATCCACAGTTATAGTAGGATATTCTCAGTAACTTGCAGAACAGCAGATCAAAAAAATAAGGATAGAGAAGAATGGAACACACGCTTCCTACCTTCTCACCGTATTCTCCATGTCTCGACCTCTCGTATTTTTCATCTTTGTCTCTCTGGGAGACAGTTGGGATAATTTCTTCAGGTCTGTCATTCTGTTTATTCAGTCCTCAGCTGTACCTAACCTGCTACTAAACTCACCCACTAAGGTTTTCCTTTACTATTTCAATTATTACTTTTTTTTTTCATCTCTAGGAGTTCTATTTCCTTATTATTCAAATCTGCTTAGTCGTTTGTTATAATTTCTTGTTTCCTGGAAACATTTCCAAGTTGTCTTTTATTACTTTAAACATGTTGAAGGTATTCATACTGAAAATTCTAGGAAAGTTTTGACTTGAAAATTCCTAATTGGAAGAAAGGGTGATCTGAAATTATTATACCCAGTTAAACTGTTTTTCATGTGGAAAAGCAAAAGGGAAACATTCCTCATCACAAACGAACTCAGGGACTAGAGCCTCAAGACACCTTCTTGAAAACACCCACTCAATGACAAAACAAGGCCATCCAAGAAGTGCATCAAAGCAAGCATGTTAGGACTCAGGACACCAGGAGGAGAGTGTAGCTAAATTCAGAACCAAGACTGAACAACTCTGCACATCAGAATTCCAAAACTGACTGCAAATAATAGTAAATTCAGGCTCACAATTGATAATATAATGAAATAAGTGGATGGGAACAGGAGGCTGAAGAAAATACCAGGCTGATAATTTCTTCAGATTTCTTAAGAAATCAATAAGTGCTATCTAAAATTACACCACGGGGATAAAAACTGATGCCACCACCTTAATGTGATTTTAATCTTCTCATTATAGATAAATATTTTGGTAATTAATATTTCTTGTGTTAAAGGAAATGTTTATTTGAATTTCTACAATTCTGTTTCTCTTTATTTTTTCTGCTGTCAAATTCAAATAAAATAAAATTCAGAGCTCTTCATTAAAAACGCACAAAAGCATCATTAAGAATTAAGATTCCATTGTCATAAAGTTACCTGTCAATCCTTCACCCCCACCCCGGTGCCTCCACATACCCTCCCATTGTCTCTGCCTTTACCTCAGTCAACCTCTGTCTGGTTTTACCTTCACCCATCCATGGCTGGCTGCCTGCGTGTCCATCTTTTTTTTTTTTTAAAGATTTTATTTATTTATTTGACAGAGAGAGACAGCCAGTGAGAGAGGGAACACAAGCAGGGGGAGTGGGAGAGGAAGAAGCAGGCTCATAGCAGAGGAGCCTGATGTGGGGCTCGATCCCATAATGTCGGGATCACGCCCTGAGCTGAAGGCAGACGCTTAACCGCTGTGCCACCCAGGCGCCCCTGTCCATCTTTAACTGCCTGCCAAATTCTCTGTCTGCCTGTCTGTCTGCACCTACGCACCTGTCCATCTACACCTCCCTACTCACTTCCACCTCTGCCAGCTGGCCTGTCTACACCTACCTGTCTCATCTTCTATGCCTGCCTGCCAGTTTGTTTATGTCCATCAGCTCCTCTGTAAGCCTTCCTGTCTGTCTGCCAGGCTGCTCTCTGTTTATATCCTGCCTTACCCATCTCCTCTCTGCCAGGCTCTTATTTGCTTCTCTAGCTAGCCAGGCCAGCAGTCAAATAGACACATGCAGGAATACCTGGAATGATACTCTACAAACATCAACAGGGGTTGCTTAATGGCAGTATTTTGAGTGATTGGCTTGGGACTCTATTTGTCTAATGAATATTCACTTTTTAAAAAATAAAGTTATTTTTTAAAACAAAACCAACACCAACAAAACAACATAATCGACAAATAACCTTTAGAGCAGTGCTTTGAACTTTTCAGACCCATAACCTAAGTAAGACATTTTACGGAAACATATATGCATTTGGATAATAAATGTTGTTTTAGAAGGTTTACAAAGAAATACTAATCCTTAGAATATGCAGGGTACTCTGAAATGTTTCAGGCCATCCTATTCTCTTCTATTCCATTATTTTAAAACAATACTGGCCTTTTTTTTAAAGATTGTATTTATTCATCTGGGAGAGAGAGACAGAGCACAAGCAGGGGGAGAGAGAGAGGGAGAAGCAGACTCCTCGCTGAGCTGGGAGCCCAGTGTGGGGCTTGATCCCAGGACCTGGAGATCATGACCTGAGCCGAAGGCAGACGCTTACCCATCTGAGCCACCCAAGCGCCCCAAAATACTGGCTTTTGATAAGTTGATTTCATGACCTACAAATGGTCACAACAGGTAAGAAAAACACTGGTAAGAAGACAAGTTTCCAGCGGAGTGACCCCGAGACCAGAACTGCCCCACCTGAAGCTTCTACCACTCACTGCTAGCCTGCCTGCTGGGGGCAGCAGTAAACTGAGGCTGCCCTGAGCACCACTGAACCTCGTCTCCCCTCATTTACCATCTATTTCCACTGTCTGCAACCTACCGAACCATCCAGGCCAAGGAGACTTGCACAGTTAGCCCCTGTCACGAGCCTCTCTGCGCTCGGGGCCCCTTGTCAGCATTAATTTCGACACCACACCCATGGACATCTGACCTTCCTCCATCATGCACTGTTCTCTGGTGCATACACACACATCTTACCTCCCTCACTGAGAACATGAGCTTCCTGAATGCACATTTTAAACCTTAATGGCCTTTAGGCCTAAATATTAAATAGTCTCTGAACACTTTAAAATTGAAAACGAAATCACTAGGAAACAAGTCACATTTTGCCATCCTGAAAAGAACAATACAGAGAAAGACAATTATCATATGGTTTCACTCATTTATGGAACATAAGAAGCAGGAAGATCCGTAGGAGAAGAAAGGGAAGGTAAACAGAAGAGGGAATGAAACATGAGAGACTATGGACTCTGGGAAACAAACTGAGGACTTCAAAGGGGAGGGGGATGGGGGAATGGGATAGGTTGGTAATGGGTATTAAGGAGGGCACGTTTTGCATGGTGCACTGGGTGTTATACGCAAGTAATGAATCATGGAACTTTACATCAAAAACTAGGGATGTACTGTATGGTGACTAACATAATAGAATAAAAAAATATTATTAATTTAAAAAAAAAAGAACAGACAAAAAAATCCCGCCCCCCAAAAAAAGAATAATACATCATTGACCTCAAGAGGGCAACAGAATGCAATGTTAAAACCCACGCCCCTTCAAGAATCTCTACTTAGTATTTTCACATGCACAACCCTTACATTTTAAATTTCACATACATGCTTTCAAATTAGATTTGATGAAGAATAATGAGAAGGTGTAAATAAAATGTTTTTTGGCTTCACGGCACAAAGATGTCTCAGAAGTTCGGTCATAAGTAGTCTGCAGTTACCTACTTGGCCCAAGCTACTTCTGAACTGAATTTAGATTGGAGTGAGGACTAAATGGCATGCAGAATTTAGAGCACCCTCTGCCAGCGGTGCAATGTCAATAATGGATGCAGACAAAACTTTCCATATAGTAAATTAACAGTTTACCCAATAAAGGTAAAACCACATCAGTTTAGCATTATCTCACGTGCAAAATTTACAAGCTTTGTCAATCATATCTAGTCTTATAGTAAGCACTGGCGTCCAAGAGCTTAAAACATTGCTACAGATCAGGGCCTGCAAAGTATGGCCTGTCATCCAAATCCAGCCTGCCAAGTGACTTTCCTAAATAAAGTTCCCCGGGAACGCAGCCACGCTTCTTCGTCATGTGCTGTCCATGGCTCCTTTCTCACTACAAAGACAGAGCTAAATAGCTGTAACAGAGTCCGTGTGATCAACAAAGCCTGAAATACTATGATCTAGTCCTTTACTCTATAAAGAATATGACCTCTATCCTAAATTATATGACCTTGCTGACTTCAACTCAAATTAAATGGTTACCAAGTACCTTCCGTGGGTACAACAGGAACGCAACAGGGCAACGTTAATGGACAGACTAGGGTAGATTTTTAAGTCCTGGACTATTACGATAAAACAATGTTTTGGCAGCATGACATATACAGTATAGGCTAGAAAGGGATGACACAGCAGGTGCGGGGCTCCAGGGAGCATGCTGCTAACCACGGTCAAAGGAAAAGGAGGGAGCAGGAGTGAGAAAGCCCCCTGCATGGCTTGTCCGGGGATGGCTCACTGGAGGAGCTGGAGACGAGCAGCACGGGAGGGCTGAAATTAATACGCACACAAGGACACGAGCCCCGTTAAACAAGTGGTCAAGTCATGAGGAGAAGCTGATGTTAGGGAAGAAAATAAGCTCAGCTCTGGCCTCATCATCATTAAGACACCACTAGAATGTCAGACAAGGTCACCAGGGGGCATTTTAAAAGGCAAGTGTGCAAACAAGAAGCAAGGTCCAGACAAAAAGCTTGAGTGAGAGTCTCACGCCAAATGGCTGCTGGCTCCGAGCCCGAAGGAGGCAAGTGTGGAGTTACAGCAGAAGAGGCTCAAGCCCAGAACTTGGTCAATTCTTGGAATCTGGGGTCAAAGAAAACAGGGGCAAAGAAATGAGACAGAGAAGACACAGTCAGGGAGTGAGAATGTTACACTAATATTTTCTTAAGTCCAACCTTTTTATTCACTAAAATACAAAATACGTGAAAACCTCCAGATTGCTGTGGATTACACTGGGACTTTCATTGTTGGTTGATTTTTCCTTAATGACAGTCTCAGAAGTGAAAGGGTTCATCGCTATCTAGAAGTCTTGCCCCTCCTCGGAAAGCTCTTCATACTGCGCATGCACCGGTCACGTGTGTGCACAGGGCTCCTCCCCTTCTCCCCACGGACCACAGGTCTGCCATTCAGGGGCCTCACCTTCTGTGCGTGTGCCCAGACTCAACAGCTAGTCCCCATCACATGCACACACCCACAAAAGAGCCAGGCTCTGTCTCCCAGGGCACCGGTACCAAGATGCAGGTGGCCAGTGGCTCCAGCCCACACCACAGGTCTGCTGTCTTCTCCGCTGCACCGCGGGTTCTGTTTCCTCTGTCAGAGCTTCTCCACAGCAGCACGACTAACATTTGAGGCCTGATGTTCCCTGTCGTGGGCGAGTGCAGGCCCTGTCCTATGCCTGTAGGATAATCACTGGCTACTACCCACTAGAGGCCAACAGCATTGCCCTCTCTCCAGTTGTGACGACCAAAAATGTCTCCGGACAATGCCCCTGGGGGGGCAGAGCCAGCCCCGGTTGTAGCTCAGGGCTGCTAATCGTTGCCCGGCCTCTGATCTCTCTCTGCCATCTTCTTCCGCACTTGCACCTGCTTTCTTGTTTGTACTTCCCCTCCCTTTTCACTCACCACAGTGGCCACCACCAGGGTGCTGTACCAGCGTCATCCCTTGCTTTCCCCTTATTCCCCTCCCCACCCAACTTTTTCCTCTTACGTCATAAATACTTCAATCACACGTTCATGCCATGCGTGTTTGCAGGGAAAGTACAACCATCTGCAGAGCCTCCACAGAGCTCCCTCTGGCCCTTGGGACAACACCGGCCTGGGGCTCCTCTTTGCCATGTTCATTGGTTGATGAGTATTCAGCAAGAGCTTTCTTCCCACCTACCTCTGGGTTTCAAGTTTCTTACCGACACGTGAGGGTATTTTTGGAATGATTTGCTCAGATATAGAATTTCCCCTCCACATGTAGGAATTTTACAAAAACAAAATCTTAAAGAATCATACACAAAATCACAACACTCCGCATGAGAAATTAAAAGCAGGATTAGAGGGATCATTATTCAGTCCAGTAATGTAGCCCAACTCATCAGTAGTGTTTCTTGCAGGACTATGCGCAAAAGAACAAGAACAAGTCTCTTCAATTTCATGAACTTATCACACACACACACACACACACACACACACACACACACTAACCTGATGAAAGACTTCGTTCACAAAGGTGACATAACCTCGCGTTGACAAGAGAACCCGCTGCACCATTTCATACAAGGGGCGGTGCTCTTCTTCAATGCTACAATGGCTAGAGTTGCTGAGTCTTCGGTCAGACAAGGTGCTGCTGTTGGAGTGGTTTTTCTCCGGCTCTGCAGGCCGCCGCCATCCAGCTCTGCCACCATCTCTTGCCCCACACCACCACCAACGGTCTGGAAGAAAGCCATTACCACTTCTTTGTCTTTTTTTTAATAATAATATTTTTTATTATATTATGTTAGTCACCATACAGTACATCCCTAGTTTTTGATGCAAAGTTCCATGACACATTACTTGCGTAAAACACCCAGTGTACCATGCAATACGTGCCTCCTTAATACCCATAACCAGCCTATCCCATTCCCCCCCTCCCCAAGCCCTCGGTTTGTTTCCCAGAGTCCATAGTCTCTCATGGTTCATTCCTTTTGATTATCCCCCTTTCTTTTTCCCTTTCTTCTCCTACCAATCTTCCTACTTCTTATGTTCCACAAATGAGTGAAACTATATGACAATTATCTTTCTCTGCTTGACTTATTTCACTTAGCATTATCTCTTTCAGTCCCGTCCATGTTGCTGCAAAATTTGTGTAATCATTCTTTTTGATGGCTGAGTAATATTCCATTGTATATATGGACCACATCTTCTTAATCTGTTGAAGGGCATTCGGCTCCTTCTATGATTTAGCTATTGTGGACAATGCTGCTATGAACATTGGGGTGCATATGGCCCTTCTTTTCACTATGTCTGTATCTTTGGGGTAAATACCCAGTAGTGAAATGGCTGGATCAAAGGGTAGCTCAATTTTTAACTTTTTATGGGACCTCCACACTGTTTTCCAAAGTGCCTGTACCAACTTGCATTTGCACCAACAATGTAGGAGGGATCCCCTTTCTCCACATCCTCTCCAACATTTGTGGTTTCCTCCCTTGTCAATTTTTGCCATTCTAACTGGCGTAAGGTGGTATCCCAGTGTGGTTTTGATTTAAATTTCCCTGATGGCTAATGATGTTGAACCTTTTTTCATGTGTCTGTTAGCCATTTGTATGTCCTCATTGGAAAAGTGTCTCTTCATATCTTCTGCCCATTTTTTGATTTGTTTGTTTCTTGCGTATTGAGTTTGAGAAGTTCTTTGTAGATCTTGGATACCAGTCTTTGATCTGTAGTGTCATTTGCAAATATCTTCTCCCATTCCGTGGGCTGCCTCTTAGTTTTTTTTTTTAAAGATTTTATTTATTTATTCGACAGAGATAGAGACAGCCAGCGAGAGAGGTAATACCAGCAGGGGGAGTGGGAGAGGAAGAAGCAGGCTCACAGCAGAAGAGCCTGATGTGGGGCTTGATCCCATAACGCCGGGATCACGCCCTGAGCCGAAGGCAGACGCTTAACCGCTGTGCCACCCAGGCGCCCCTGCCTCTTAGTTATTTTGACTGTTTCCTTGGCTGTGCAGATTCACTTTTTCTAACTGCTCATTCCATGAAATACAATTTCAGGAAACCCACAGCCCACGAATCATTATTGAATGGTGCACTGAGACTTAATAAAAGTATAACTAAGTGTTATCATACAAATAAATACAAATATCATACACAAAACTGAACCATCTCAAACTTCTTCATTCCCAAATGGGCTTTGATGGGTTTTAATGTCAATTAATATGCTGATAGAACTGCTAAAAAATGGTCACTGCTGAAATTTTAAAATCACCACTCTGCTTTCTCTAATGTATGTTGAAGTACTTTTATCTCATACAAAAATGAATTACTAAGGACTAAAGAATACTTCACAGAACACATTATCAGCTGAAGTGATGCACCAAGAATGTACAGTTTGTTCAGGTTTATGCTGTTGCTGTCAAAAGTATATGGGATGTAAGAGCCACTGTCCTTCCGTTCTCCCATGAATATTTGTTATACCAGATTCTCCAAGTGCTAAGAAAACTTAGTCCAGAAGATGCACTAATTCATCTCCTCCCTGGTGAAAAATTAAAGGTATTAGTAGATCCCGAAGCAAATTCACTTTGGGAAAACACACACACACACACACACACACACACACACCCCCTCAAACAGACCTTCAATACAATAATAAGGGCAAAAGTATAAACTCCATTTGGAAACAGCACTTAAAATATTGTTTTGAAGGGCTTTTACAAGAACAGTATATTCTTTGAAAAGAGATTTCGGATCAACTGTTTCACTAATATTCACTTTACATAGGCAAAATTATATTAAATTTCAAATTCCAAACAAAAACTTTCAGGAGACAAATGAAATTATATGTGCTTTTATTCCTGCAACTCTGTCTCCAGAATCTTATTCAATTGTTTAAATTGCTGCTTTTTCTCATGTACAATGCAAATGAAGAGAGAAACACAGTAGACACATGTGAGATGAGGCGGGAAACACAGCTGCGAGGCACAAACAGGAGTACAGGAGGCAGCTGATTAGCTGAATAATGACCCCCCCCCAAAGATGTCCATGCCCTAATCCCCAGAACCTTTGAGTATCTTACCTTACCCGGCAAATGGGATTTAGAAGGTGTGATTAAATTCAGGTGTGAGAGGGAGCGATTATCCTGGATCATCTGGGTGGCCCCATGTAATCATGAGTATCCATAAGGAGACAGGAGGATCAGACACAAGGCCATGGGAAGATGGAAACAGAGGGAGAAAAGGTGATATGATGAAGGGCCACAAGCCAGGGAATGCAGGAAGCCTCTAGAAGCTGGACAAGGCAAGAAAATGGATTCTCCTCGAGAGCCTCCAGAAGGCAGAGCCGCACACCTGCCAACACCTTGATTTTACCACACCGAGACTGATTTTGAACTTCTGACTTCCAGAGCTGCAAGGTCATAAAATACATTGTTTCAAGCCACTGAAAGTTTGTCATTTGCTGCAATGGCACTAGAAGACTACGATAACAACTCACTGTGAGGCCGACTGAGAGTCTATACGATGGCGGTGACCATTTCTAGGTACGGCCATCTGCAGCATGTGGCAGCGCTGGGCTGGACAGTCGTCTGCCAGAATCCACTCCCCCTCCTTAATGGAACCCCAGGGCTCTGTGTGCTTCCTCCCCTGCAGCCCAGGTGACTCACAGGAAGCTGGCCCCATCCACAGGACCAGGGAACGGTTCTGTTTCGTGGGCCATTCACATAGCCAGCTTCGAATCAGTCAGCGCCTTGTTACTGTGCCAGGAGAGACAAGTAAACTAGGTTGTCCCACTCAGACAAAAGGTAAGAGCTTTACAGAAATATCTGGGTTGTCTCTGAACACGAACAAGGAAGGCAGTGCCCCTGCTGCTGGCCGCCGTCTTACAATCAGCAGGGAGTGGAAGCCAACCCTGCCAGAGGGAAAGGGCAGAGTAGGGAAAACTGTACAGAATCATGGAGAGAGTGTGAATAACCCACATTCTCTGCCAGCCCTGCCATGAGCTGCTTCTATAGATTAAAATACTTCTTTTTTACCTTTAAGACACTTTGAGTTATGGAGTCTTCTTCTGTTAGGATGATACAACCATCCAAACTCATTCGGGGGTCAGACCTTTAGGACACTAAGAAAGCCAGATAATAAAAGTAGATGACTCACAAGTGTGAATGACCAACGAAGGAAAAAACTGGAACCTTGAATCCGTGGTTAATCTGCTATTCTTGCTACTTTTCATCATCCAAATGTATTCTTCAAGAACGAGAAACTTATTTTCAGTGATGGTTTTCTGAAATTTTGAAACCAGGTAGGAAAAAGTCACAGCCTTTAAACAGACTACTTTGAATTGACTTAACAATCACACAAGATATAATGTAAAATTTATCAAAGAATGGGACTGTGTTTCTTATCTATGATTTCATACAAATTTTTGCCTACCTGATGGGTGAATAAAGGTCTCTCAGCATGGTCCAGAACTAATGGTGTTCCCTGGCTCAGTGAAATTCAGGGTCATTTCTATTTTCTCTTCCGTGAACTTCTCTTTCATCTCCTTTTGTCTGTTTTTCAATCGGCTGTTTGTCTTCTCATCGGTTTGTAGGCACTCTCTATATATCAGAAGCATGAACTCTTTTAACAGCTCTGATGTTACAGATGCTTTTCACCGTCTGTTGACCGAGTGTGGCTTTACTGTACCTTTTGACATGCAAACTTTTTCAAGTTTGTAAAATAAAGTGGGACCTCATTTTTTCTGTGGCTTGCGGGTCTTATCTCTACCTAAGGTGGTCTACCACTTCCCAAATGTATATATTCCCCTAGATTGTCTACTAAATTCTTTATTATTTTTTTAATACTTAGACCTTAAATCAATTTAGGACTTAAATCAATCCGACATCTGCTTATGTATGTGATATGAAGCAAGGTTCTGAGAGAGAGAGAGAAAGACAGACAGACTGACAGTTCTTTCAGCTCTGAGGGTTATAGATTAGATTCAAAATTCAATGCTATTCTGTCTCATTTTCTAGAAGGAACTTGTGGTTTCTGTCTGGAACTCTGATAATTTTTCTCTTAATTCCTTAAAGTCAAATAGGTTTATGTCTGTTTAGGTTTGTGTCTGTTTAGCTAATTCTCCCTGGGACTCGAAGGCCTTGTTAATCTAAGGCATGACTTTTTTTCAGCTCAAGTAAATTTTGCATTAGTTCAATGATCACTTCTGATTTTTTCTCCTTTTGTCCTCCTGATACTTGTAAGGTAGGTCTGGACCTCTCCTCAGATCTTATTTATTCATTTCTGATTTCCATTTCTTTGAATTTTTCCTCAGTGTTGTCAGATATTCCTTTGGAAAATCAATTTTGTTCTCAGCAGTGATCGTTACTGTTTACAGTTTACCTATTAAAATTTTAAACTAATGAATTTAAAGTTTTTAATTTTATTTTAAAGATTTTATTGATTTGAGAGAGGGAGAGAGAGAGAGAGAGAGAGAAAGCACCAGCAGGGGGAGAGGCAGAGGGAGAAACAGACTCCCCGCTAAGCAGAGTGCCCTATGCGGGGCTTGACTCCAGGACCCCGGGATCATGACCTGAGCTGAAGGCAGACGCTTAACCGATTGAGCCACCCCGGCGCCCCAAATCTTTCTCTTAAAATCTTCAGTAAGTCTTTTGTTGCTCTTACTGCAATTATATCCCCCTCAGACTTCTTTGAAACGAAGTTTCTCCAGTTCTTCAGTCAGTTCTTATCAAAGCGGTGCTTCTCTGTGAAGATGCTCATTGTCACTCGGGTGTGTGTCACTCTTCCGGCTCAGGCCTAGTCACGCTTCTGGGAACTCCAGGGCATCAGCAAACTTGCTCTAAGTGGACCACACTTTGTGCATAAAACCGTGTCCCTGCCATGAAGCAGCTGCTCTCGAACCTCCTCAAGTGGTTCTGCTCTACCCATTGCAAAGTCCCTAAGCAACTCAGTCTGCTGGGAAAGCCCCATTTGTCTGTGACCGAGGACCGCAAGAGAGGGAAGATACACCACGGGCCCCACACAGAAAGAGGTCTTCACTGAAGGCCTTGGAGGGAGACAGCCTTTTCTTGCAGGGATTCCATCATGGCATCCTGAAATCCTGAGATGCTCTTCCACTCCTTCCCCTGAGATCCCAAGAGGGCACTTGGCAGTCTCGTGGTCCTTCCCATGGCCCACCTCCATGATTCCCGAGGGCCTTCCTGGTGCTGGGGATTGGTGAAGGCAACCTGATCTTATGCTCTGAGGTCACCGGTACTTGATCAAAGGAGGGAAAATAAGAGGGGGCCAGGAGGCTGCACACCACAGCCACCTCCTCAAAATGTCTCCCTGGCCCCCAAGATCGCCTTGTCATGGCAATGTCAACAGAGCACTGCAAGTGCTACCTCAGAGCTCCCTCTGACACCTCAGCAATACAGAGAGAGCCCACCAATAAAACCAATCCCCATAACCAACATTCTTTAAGAACCAAAAACCCTAATAATCAATTACTTTGGTACGTGTTAGCATATTTTTACCTACGTAAAAGATAAGATGAATGGCATACCTGCATGATTTTGGGCAGTACATCAACTCCATTTTTAGTGTTTTGTGTTGTAGTTAGATACTTTTTTTGAAAAAGAAAGTTACAATCTATTTAATAAAAACAACGCGAGCTGCCATGTATGGAATTTTTGTACTGTAAATGTTTTCATCGTCTCGCGTTGTAGTAATGTACACTGGCTTTGGTCTCAAATGGGGGATGTCTGGAAGAAAAAAGAACACATGACTAGGTTCATGAGTGTAACCCCCACGAATGGTTCAGTTTCTTACTGAGCACATATGTATTTGGTTGTATGAATAGCAACTAAAATTAAAGAACCAGAAATTATAAAAGATGACATCTTTTGGTAGACTTGTTTCTGATTCTGCCTTGCAACCTGACCAAGATGGGACGGTGGCTACTGTTACTGTTTGCTTGTTACAGCAATGGCATAGAGCTATGGAAGTACCAAGCTAATAACTCTTTGTAACAAATTTGAGACATGACATATTATAATAGTAAAAATATTTTCACATACCTTATAACTAATTTAATCTCATTTTATGACTGAAATAAATCTAAAAGCATGTATAGACATTTTTCATCATTTTAGGTATTTTATTATTTTTTAAATCATTTTAGGTATTTTAACATCCAATATTACACTAATCAAATCCACGGGACTTTAGTTTTATATCCTTTTCCCTTTAGATGAATCCAAAGAATAGAATCAGTATAAACTACTTTATGTCTGAAAGAATTCACCTTTAAGATATCGAACACCACCACTTCCAAAGAATTAATAAGAAGTCCCTTTATCATTCTTTCTATTTCATAATCCATACAAAAAAATTACACGGTATTGGATTTGTCCAACTCTCTTACTAACTTTTATACAACTGGAGGTACCTGCATGAGGAAGACAAGTTCTCAACGAATCACTTTTAATTTCAGCATATTAAAGTATGCTATATGTTCCACAGTGAATACAGACTATTTTATAAAATCAGAAACAAGTTCTGAAAAAAATACCCACATATAGACAGCTAACAAATACATATCTCAGTACCTGGAAAGGTTAGTACTTCTACGTCTTCCAAAATGCATCAAGCTTCTGCTGTTTTCCCCTGATCCGAGCGTGCACGTGTGTGTGTATGTATATAAACACCCACAGACAACTGGATTAGTAGTCCACATTCCCCAGATGGATTAATGTCTTTTGTGACCTTCTCCCCTCCAACATTGTTCCTGATTATTCATTTTAACTAATTTTTGCCTGCTTTAACTGGGAGAGGAAAATTTGCCTCCCCACCCCGGCATCAATCTAAGGGATACTTGTGTCCTGTGAGCCTTCATTTCTTATAGAAGAAAAACTTTAGCAGTGAAATTAGAAATTTCCTTATGTTTCCTTCCTTTCCGGGGCTTACTCTCCCTAGGTTGCCCAGCTGCCCAAACATCGGCCCCTCCGTAAGAAGCTGTAAGTAGCACCTGCTGGATGAAAGATCCAAGATAAAAGAAAGGCCTACTATGGGCAGCTGCGTGGCCCAGGCTGGCCTGCCTCGCCACTGAGCAAGGTCTGGGGTCACCATACCCCACCACCTGGAAGAGAAGACTTAAGGAAACTTTATTTTAACATTCAAAGATTTGAAATATAATTACGCCAAAAAAAAAATCATGACACGTGTTGAACTCTTTCTGAGTACAGGAGCCACAGTTCCCCTTTACTACTATGAGCTCAGCTACAAATAGGTAGTTTGTACAAACAGGTAAAATCGTTTATTAGGAACCCTTAAACTTCTTATAATAAAGTGACCGTTAAATATAAGAATAAAATGACTATCTTACTTAAAAATAAACAAAGGTCACTTTGTTTTGTCCCTGTGGACATCCTCTACACATGGCCCAATCAGTACTTCCCAAGTACAGGTTTGTGGATGTTTGTTTAACTTAGTAAATGATGGAAATAAATGAGGAAGATAATACTTTCGAAACAATGTAAAAAGAAATTTAAAACCAGTATCTTGATTCTCCTTATTCTTCCACTCCAAGCTTGCAGCCTTTGGATAATATGTGGGAAAGAACATACGTACATTTACATTTCAACTTAACGTCTACTAAACTGAAATGCTGTTATCTTATTAAAATTCCTATCCTAAATAAAAAAACAAGCGTGACAAATTATGGTGACAAATAATCTTGACAATCATGTAATGAAATCATATCTTTTTTTTTTTTTAAAGATTTTATTTATTTATTCAACAGAGATAGAGACAGCCAGCGAGAGAGGGAACACAAGCAGGGGGAGTGGGAGAGGAAGAAGCAGGCTCCCAGCGGAGGAGCCTGATGTGGGGCTCGATCCCATAACACCGGGATCACGCCCTGAGCCAAAGGCAGACGCTTAACCGCTGTGCCACCCAGGCGCGCCTGAAATCATATCTTAAAACTCAAATGATGACAAGAATGAATACCTTAAAACAAAGTAGTTAACTATGTTAAAGACATTTTTACTGAGAATTAAAAAAAAATCACCCAAAGATATCATGTTTTTAAACTTGCTCTACTCATCACGCCTGTATTTTTTTCCACCTCTCTATAATGATTTAACATTCTTTCTGCCCTTAAAATATTTAGTCAGATGTAATCTCTATTTTTTTTAACTCAAAAAGGGCCATTTATAGTAAACAGGAATTAAGGAAATAATCCCTCACAAGAATTTCACACAATGTTGCATGGGTACGTGAAAAATCATCATCAGAAGGCAAAGCTACAGAAACTTGAAAAGTGCATTGTCTTTATTAAAAGGAATCCACAGGCTAAGATAAGCCAGGCCTGCCAGTCCAGCTACACCTGTCCCAGGTTCTTTTTTCCTTTTCTTCTCTTTTTTTAGATTACTTATTTATTTATTTGACAGAGAGACAGGCAGAGAGAGAGGGAACACAAGCACGGGAGTGGGAGAGGAAGAGGCAGGCTCCCAGTGGAGGAGGCTGATATGGGAACTGATCCCAGGACTCTGGGATCACGCCCTGAGCTGAAGGCAGATGCTTAATGACTGAGCCACCCAGGTGCCCCTGTCACAGGTTCCTAATACTGGTTAGCACACAGAGTACTCTAAAGCAGAGCTTCCCGACCTCCTTCACGCCGTAGCCCACTTAGAAAGTGGAAACAACTGTGCAACATCTAAGGTCAAAGGATGAGGGGCTTTGGCTGCCCCTGGGCCAGAGGGGCTCCATGTCAGCAACCTGGCAGCAGTTCTCCGGGCTGAGCCAAGAGAGAAACTCTGCTCTGAGGACTCAGTAGAGAGAAGGGAGGGAAGACGTGTGGGATGGACATGCACATACAAGTCTGCACACTATTCAGGGGGTTCACAGTCTACATAAAAATCCTCACCCTCTATCACCGGCATCCTTCCTCCAGTGGGATTCTGGGGATTATGTCATATCTGAGGTTGCACAGTTCATTAGTGACACATCCAGAATGAGACCCAAGTGCCCCAACACATTCAACTTCTCGATACTCCCTGCCAATTTCCGGGGACAGATGGAATACTCTACCACTTCTGAACAGGTGGAGTCTGAAATGCAGGTGCAATGGGCCAGTAGGGCCAAAATACACAGCTTCTAGAGGACAAGAGAATACTCCAGTCTGCTCTCGGGATTTTGGAGTCCTTGTGTTTCTGGTGCTGGATAAAGGAAATGGGAGAGGAGAGCAGACAAGATTACCCAACAGGAAAGAGTAGTCAGAAAGGGAGGCAAGGACTGAATCTTGAGGGACAGCAGAGAGAAACAGACCCCTAAAGAAAACTGGCAAGAAGAAAGGGAGGAGGGAAGAAGGAAGAAAACATTAGGGGAAGAGAGAGATCATGAAGCAGGGGCAGTCATTGTCAGATCACCTGAAACACTAAAGTGTCCTTCCTCCGGACTTGACCACTAGACTTGACTCCCCTTCTCAGCAGTGACAGGGAAGGGGCAGGTAGAAGTGAGTCTCAGGAGAGGAAGTGGGCTGAGCAAAGATTATAACATCAACAAACTTGCTTGTGGAGGACACAGAGACTGGACAGAGTTCCCAGGAAGAACTCAGAGACAGAAGTGTTGGCTGAGAGAAAAGAATTCAGTAGTTTGTTTTTGAACCATATCAGAAATGTAGACTAGGGGAAGGGATCACCTACTGAAATCATGAACTAATGATCATAACTCCATATTCAGTTGGTAAACATCAGAGAAAGGAACATGTGACATCAAGTTGTTCTGGGCTGGTGGTACAAAGAGATACCTCCATATGCTTTCGCCCCATCTTCCGGCCTGCCCTGCCTATTCCTGATCTGCCCATTCAGCTTCTAGGCCTGCCTCCTCCCCGATCCTGCCTTGCTAGCATAGGATTAGGGGTCAGGAAGAAGAAAAGAGGCAAGAATAGATGAATATACTATGAGGGAATACAAAATATATATGGGTCTCTGCCCCACTTCCTGGCATAGGGCCCCTAAAACCCTTGTAATTTCCTAAGTGATAAGCGCACGAGGAGCTCTTTTGTTTTAATAACACAGCTTGTAGAGGTCTCGTGGGCTCCCAGATGGCTCCTGAGTGAGAGGGCTGGTCACCAGAAAGACCACGCCATGATTAGAACTTAGAATTTTCAGCACCCCCATCCCGACCCCTCCATTCCTCCAGACAGGGGAGAGGGGCTGGAAGTGGACCATGTCTATGTGAGGAAGCCTCCATAAAAATCCCAGTAGCAGGGGTTTCAGGGAGCTTCCAGGTGAATGAACATATCCACGTACCGGGAGGGTGACAGCTCCACAGGAACAGACATTCCTGTGCTTGGGACCCTCCCAGACTGTATCCCTTGTGTCTCTGCATCTGGCTATTCATCTGTATCCTTTATCATATCCTTTAATAAGATGGTCAATGAAAACAAATGTTTCCCAGAGTTCCCTGAGCCACTCTAGCAAATCAGTCAAAGCTGAGGAGGAGTTGTGGGAACCTCTGATTTTTAGTCAAGTTGTTCAGAAGCTGTGGGTAACCTGGGGCCCTCCTACTTGTGACTAGCACCTGAATGTGATGGAACAGTCTCATGGGACTGAGCCCTTAACCTGTGGGATCTGACGCCATCTCAAGGCAGACAGCATCAAAGCTGAGTTAAACTACAGGACATCCAGCTGGTGTTGCAGAGTTGTCTGGTGAGGGGAAAACCCAAACATTTACCCACCGTAAGTGCTAGAAGCAAAGTGCTCTCTGTGAATGTGGTAATAATATGAAAGCAATGGAGAACTGAATTTTTTTCCTTTACATACACACTCACACAAAATGGTATGTATGCCAGGTCTTTGCTGATGTGAACTGACACATATTCTATTTCTAGCAAAGTATCACAAAGAATCACCTCAAGGAAAAAGCAAAGATACAAAATATGGATAAGCAGGAAGAAAAGAAGCAACGTCTTCTCTTTCCCATCAAGAGTAAGACCATTACTGAATTATCCATGATTCTGCTCTTACGTGAATAACCATATATTTCAACAGTATCTGAAGAAAAAAGCGTGTTTGGTCCTCAGTAATCTTTTCCCCTCATATGGCTGGCAGGAGAGGAGTGATTTCTTCTGGATATATCTCTGCTGCAGAGTGGGGAAAAAAGGAGAGCTCTTTCACCAAAGTTAAAAGGACTTTTTAAAAATGGCCGCTATTGAAATACATCTGCTGCTCCGTTGGAACCTGCTCACACTGTACTCCAGGCCACTGTGCATGAAGGGCTTCGAAATATGGTACAAATGTCCATGACGCCCCCTCTCCCTCTCTTTCAAATTCTGCTTTGGTCAGCCTAAGATCAAGTACCTGCCATTGGGCAGTCAAGTGATATGCATTAATAAATCAGTGGCCCTAACTGCCAAGTTTCTTGAAAACTCACAGGACTCAAATGGCTGCCATTAATACTCCCAGGAGGCCACTACTGTCCTTCCATGAATGCTGCATGAAAATACAGAGCTGGCCAAAAAGAGCCTGGGTGAGCAGATGAATGTCCACTCATGAAACAATCATCATGAGGACAATAAACAGTAGTTCAGGATGGTGGATTTAAATCTCATTAACAGCCACGAAAACACTCCAGACACACCACGTGTCTCTACTTCTTGCTATTGCCAACATCTGTCCCCTCCCTTCCATTCCTGTTTCCACCACTTCAGTAAATTTCTCCTGTCATCATTTCATATAAAATAGGCTCTGATTCTTCCAATTCTAATGTCCATAAGACTTTACTGTGAATATGAGCAGGGAGTAAGTCCTACTTTGAACCCATCTATGAAATAGAGATTTCTATTCATGATAATGGCAAACCGAGGAATTCCTCAATGTAACTTCAAGAGTCATTTCAACCTGTAAGGTCTGCTAATGCTACTCACCATCAGCCACACTAGGGTTAGGACTGATGAGTGTCTCCAGCGTACAGGGCCCTCGGGATGACATGATCGCTGGGAAACCAGTTCATTACTGCTCTATGGTGTATTTGAGAGGTGTGAAAAGAGCAAGTTCTGAGAGTTCTCATCACAAAGAAAAAACTCTCTTTCTTCTCTTTTAACTTCATTTTTGCATCTCTAGAGATGATGGCGTCAGACTAAATTTATTCTGGTGATCGTTTCACAGTATACGAAAGGAACATCATTACGCCGGGTACCTTAAACATACACAGTTCTGTATGTCAAGTGTATCAAAACAACTGGAGCAAAAAAATATTTTAATATTCATAGAGAGCATCAGGAAATTGGACATGGTAAAAACAATGTCACGTAAACAAAACTGAAAACAGCAGAACTGAAAGCCAGTAGGTTATCCTAGGGGTTAAAAACTTCAAGCCATTGGCATAAAAAGTTGATTCTGAAATTAAAAATCAGTGAATTAAAATTAAAGCAGATGAAATAGAATTTTAAAATTTTGTTCCATTTAACAATTTGTCAAAGAATAGAAAGTCTTAATAAGTGACCTCAGATAGTAACTTTTGAAAAAACTGTTCGTGTTTTGGAATATTCTGATTGTAAGCTTCCAAGTGGGCACAGAATGAGAACATTTTGTTTGATCAAAGTCGCCTCATGGAAAATGGCTGAAACAAAATGTCTGAGATGGGACCTAAACGAAAGGATATAAATGGCTAGACGAAATTGTCCCGAGTTCGTTTCTCCGTATTTGCAGTTTACATTTATTTTCATGTCGTTAAGTCCATTAAGTTCACGGAGTACATTCTAAGGGTATTCCATGCATTAACACATCTCCAAGGGCAAGAGAAACAAAAGAACAAATGAACTTGTGGGACTTCATCAAGACAAAAAGCTTCTGCACAGCCAAGGAAACAGTCAAAAAAACTCAGAGGCAGCCCACGGAATGGGAGAAGGTATTTGCAAATGACACTCCAGATCAAAGACTAGTATCCAAGATCTACAAAGAACTGCTCAAACTCAATACACGGGAAACCAATAATCAAATCAAAAAATGGGCAGATGATATGAATAGACACTTTTCCAATGAGGACATACAAATGGCTAATAGACACATGACACAATGTTCAAAATCTTTAGCAATCAGGGAAATTCAAATCAAAACCACACTGAGATACCACCTTACGCCAGTTAGAATGGCAAAAACTGACAAGGCAGGAAGCAAGAAATGCTGGAGAGGATGTGGAGAAAGGGGATCCCTCCTACATTGTTGGTGGGAATGCAAGTTGGTACAGCCACTTTGGAAAACAGTGTGGAGGTCCCTTAAAAAGTTAAAAATTGAGCTACCCTATAATCCAGCCATTGCACTACTGGGTATCTACCCCAAAGATACAGACATAGTGAAGAGAAGGGCCATATGCACCCCAATGTTCATAGCAGCACTGTCCACAATAGCCAAATCGTGGAAGGAGCCGAGATGCCCTTCAACAGATGACTGGATTAAGAAGAGGTGGTCCATATATACAATGGAATATTACTCAGCTATCAGAAAGAACAATTTCTCAACATTTGCTGCAACATGGACGGCACTGGAGGAGATAATGCTAAGTGAAATAAGTCAAGCAGAGAAAGACAATTATCATATGGTTTCTCTCATCTATGGAACATAAGAACTAGGAAGATCAGTAGGAGAAGAAAGGGATAAAGAAGGGGGGGTAAACAGAAGGGGGAATGAAGCACGAGAGACTATGGACTCTGAGAAACAAACTGAGGGCTTCAGAGGGAAGGGGGGTAGGGGAATGGGGTAGGCTGGTGATGGGTAGTAAGGAGGGCACGTATTGCATGGTGCACTGGGTGTTATGCGCAACTAATGAATCATCGAACTTTACATCAAAAACCAGGGATGTACTGTATGGTGACTAACGTAATATAATAAAAAAATATTATTATATAAAAAAACACAGAACACTTTAAATCAGAAGCAGGATGACCGTCTTTGTTGTGTCTATTTACCCACGTACTGGAGGGCCAGGCCAGCAGTGTAAGACAAGAAAAGACTCACTGGCAAGCTTGTCATTATTCACAGACAATGACTGTCCACCAAGAAAACACACAAACAAAAAATCTGCAGACAATACGCTGGAATTAAATAAATCATATATATTCGCTTAATCCAGCAGTGGGAATGGAATGAATGAACTTGAGCTAAACTCACAAACAGGGATAAATCTCAGAAATACCGTTGAATGTGAACAGCAAGCCACAGATGATTATGCACCACGTGAGACCATTTTTATTATACTCAAAACCAAACAAAACTGCACAATGCATTGTTTAGGGATACGAGTACTTGTGGTAAAAAACCATTTTTAAAAAAGAAGGGTAACGGCATAATGCAGAGGAGTGGCTGCCTTCAGAGGAGAAAAAGAACAGGATCAAGGAGAAGTAGCTTCTACTTCTTAAAATGAGGGGGGGGGGACGGTGTCAAGAGAAGGGGCTTTAGAACTATGCCTCATAACTTGCATATATGTTATAGATTCTTTAGTAAATGTTCAACTGCTACATAAACCAGACAATTTAAATTAATGGGACAGTTCAAACAAATGATGGATACATATTTAAGTGACAGGCTTAATTAAAGCTCCTGTTAAAGACAGCTCCTCTGTACAAATTTCATTCACAGCAGGGTTACCACAGGAAACACAATAACCACCATAACATAAACAGTGAATCAATGTCTCTTACTCTGGGGAAGGAGTACAGCCCTTTAAGGAGAGAAAGGGGAACCACAGTCACTGAGGGCCAGCCAGGAGCCAAGTACTGGGCAGGAGGTCTTCAGATCTGTTTTATTCCACAAACCCAAAAAGCCCCTGGAGAGCTTTCTCCCCTGGCCTCTCCCTCCAGCCAGCTCTGCAACAAACATACATTAGGCCTTCCTTTTATCGTCATAAAGTTGATCGCACACCAGCCTAAGCACATGTCTCTTCAAACCATGAATAATTTCTAGATAACCAACAATTAACTTGCAGAACCTACAATTTAGTTCTAGTGTAGCTCTCAAGGTATCAGTAATCTGGCCGCTTGTCTAATACATGTGGACAAGAGAGACTGTAAGCTTAATAGACCAAGAACCACACCCAAACACACTGTTCCAACTTTGAAAAGAATATGTGATCACACATGGACACACAGACACATACAAAGATTGCAATCTCACTAGTAGTCAGGAACAACATATTAAAAACAGTGGGTTTTCAACATGTCAGTTTGCATATATACACACACAAAAAATCATCGCCAGTGTTGCTTAGGGAAATTTACACACAACTTCCATAAAAGTTTCCATATAAATTTATATGACCTTCAATTTGGTCATATCAGTAGTTTAATGTGGATACATTTCCATCTAAGAACTTCACATCTAGGTAACCATACAGGAAAAATTCTCCCACATGTTTGCAAAAAAAATTAAAAATCACAAGAATATTCTTTGCAGCATTGTTTTTAAAAGTGGAAGGAAGGAAGGAAATACATGTCCATCATTTTTTATGTCCTCAAGTAAAATTAAAGAGCTAAAGTACCACATTTTCAACAAGAATCTCAAAAGCTAAATGAATTTAACAAAAACTTACCTCAAAAAGAGGATGGAGTCCAGCTCCTCCCTTTCTGACTTCTTATTCCCTAGAATGTATAAAAAAAAATTAGTTATCATGACAATGTGTACATTTTAAGATATTAAAAATTATGTTATCTTGGGGGCGCCTGGGTGGCACAGCGCAGACGCCTTCGGCTCAGGGCGTGATCCCGGCGTTATGGGATCGAGCCCCACACCGGGCTCTTCTGCTATGAGCCTGCTTCTTCCTCTCCCACTCCCCCTGCCTGTGTTCCCTCTCTCGCTGGCTGTCTCTATCTCTGTCGAATAAATAAATAAAATCTTTTAAAAAAAATTATGTTATCTTGAAAACACTGAAGCTTGAACACACACTCATTTATTCAAAAACTACCAGGAGGTAGCATGGAACCCTTGTTGGGAATGTAGATAAACACCCAAGCCACAGCACCTGAGTCCACACCTAGCAGAGCCATTCTTCGCTAGCTGTTTAACCACAGCCTCCACGTTTCCCAACTCACGTCAACCCGTGGAATGCAATTTATTTGTTTCTCAATTACTTATGAGCTCAAATTATGAAGGAATGCACAGCAGATGCAAAGAAAGAGTTCTAGCTTTTTTGATGTGAAGAGGCACAGAGCAGTCATAACTATGAAAAGCCACGCATGTCTTCAGGTCACATGCACTGTTCTTTCGATAGTGACAATAAGAGAAAATACAAAACCTACAGCAGCCAGTTGCATTTATTGTCCAGTCTCTCTGCCGGGGGCCCTGCGCTAAGGGCTTGCCATTCAGCATCTAACTTGGGAAGTGGTAACCTTTTCTGCAAAGGGCCAGGGAGTGTATGTTTTAGGCCCCTCTTGTAATCATTTAACGCTGCCACGATGGTGCAAAAGCAGCCATGGGTAACATAAATGCACTGGTATGGCTGTGTCCAACAACTTATTTGTCAAAACAAGCAGCCAGTTCTAAGTTGTGGACCCCTGATCTAACGGAATGCCCACAGCTCTAGGAAGTAAGGTAAGATGGCATTCGTTCATTGAACAAACACAAAAGAATGTCTCTGTGTCAGAGATTCTTCCAGGCCCTGAGGATACAGGAGTGATACAAAACACAAAAAACCATGCCCTGAGGAAGCTTATATTCTGGCAGTAGGAGGCATTCAGTAAATGAGAAAACCAAGAGGAAAGGCTAATGGGGAATGCCCAAACAGGCAGTATTCAATTCTGACCAGGGAAGTACACCTTGCTGATAAGATGACATCCGAGCAAAGATCTGCAACAGGTAAGGAAGAGAAACACATGGACATTTGGGGGTAAAGAAATAAGCCATATGGACATTTGGGAGAAATTTGTTCCGGGCAGAGGGATTGGACCGTGCAAACTCCTTATGAGCAAGTCTGGCATGGTCAGGAAACAGCGAGAAGGCCCTTGAGTCTACAGCGAAGGGGGAGAATTGCTGCAGGTGAGGTTAGAAAGCGGGTAGGGTAAAGGCTGGCAGGTAGGTGGGGCCTGAGGCCATTGTAATGAGTTCCACAACTGGGAAGCTATTTGAGGGTGCAGAGTCATATTTTTAAAGCATCACTCCAGCTGCTCTTCTGAAGAGACTCTGGCAGGGATTGGGGGGGGGGGGGGGAGTAGGTCACAAGTGTGGAAAGGGGAAGACCATTTCTGAGAATAACTGCACTAATCTGCGTGAGGATAATGGGAGCATCAGCAATACCAGCACAGGCAGTGAGAAGAGGCCAATGACTCTGGATATATTTGAAGGTAGAGCCAATAAACTCGGGTTTTGGCCTAAATAACGGAAGGCTGACGTTATCATAAGATGATTTCATGATTCACAGCAAACATTTTCCTTCTTTCTGTTTCTTTGGTATATTTTCTTCCTGGTATTCCAATCAAAACACAAATTGTATTAAAAGCAAGAAACTTTAAAATCTCAATCCTATTTTTATTGGTTCTTCATGATGATTCTTTGTAGTAGACTGCAAGAATGCAGAGTTTTCCTCTCCTAGCAAGAGATGTCTATTTCTCTATTTGCATCAGAGAGGCACGGAGCTTGTTCTGGTCAATGTGACATTAACAAACGTGAAGCAAGCACGAGTTTGAAAAACCTTATGCACCAGCTAAGCTTGGAACCCTATGGCCAACATCGAAAGGAGCTCAAGATAGCCTGCAAGAATGGACTGCCCTGGTCAACAGAGTGCCAACCAAAAGACACGTAAATGAGGCCATCTACCACCAGCCGATGTGAGAGGCATGTGCAAGCCTAAACCAGAACTGCCCAAGAAACCCAGAAAATTGTAAGCAAAATGACTGGTTGTTTTGTTACGGCACTTAGCTTTGGGATGGTTTGTAATGCAATCTGTTATGCAGCACAAACTAACTGATACACTCTTCAACAACTACATTTTTTTCTAAAAGGACAGAAAGAGCAAAAGGGGAAAGAAGGAGAGACAGAGGAGCTTTCAAATGGGGTTTTTTGGTTTAAGGCTTTTTCTTTTTCTTTTTTTTTTTTTTAAGATTTTATTTATTTATTCGACAGAGATATAGACAGCCAGCGAGAGAGGGAACACAAGCAGGGGGAGTGGGAGAGGAAGAAGCAGGCTTCCAGCAGAAGAGCCTGATGTGGGGCTTGATCCCATCACGCCGGGATCACGCCCTGAGCCCAAGGCAGACGCCCAACTGCTGTGCCACCCAGGCGCCCCATGGTTTAAGGCTTTTTCTTAAAAAAGGGATTCTAATACCTTTCTTTGCTATTTTGATTACCCATAATATCACACTTTTTTCCTCCACACACCTGTGAAAAAAAGTTAAGTGGAGCAAAACTAGGAAACAAGATAAAAGTCAGATTGTTTCGTATTTGAATTTTCTACCAATTTGGAAAAAAATTAAGCTCAAGATTTACGTCAATTTATAACTCACAGGAGAAAAAACTGAGCAATTCATTGAAAAACAAAAAACAAAACCCCTTGTTGGCATCCTTGGGCACGTGCCCGTATTTGATTGATGACCGTCTAGAAGCTGGAGCATTCTGTCAGACTCTGAGCCATCTGGTCTGTGTCCGAGACCGCCACAGCGCCTCGCACCACGTTCTTTCCCCTCCATGCCTGACGTCTGCCTTAGGTTCTGCAGAAGCGGTCAGGACACCCATACATTCCTCTCTGCATCCTCTTCTGTATACCTGACCCTACATCAGCCCACATCCCCCACCATCGTGCACCATCAGTTATCTCCCTTTAGTCAGCCTGCAAACAGTAAATGCAGCCTGTAAAGCCCTCCCCTGACCACGCTACGCCTTGAGTTACAGTCCCCTGTCTTCACCATCAAACTTTCTAAAAGGGTATTCTTGTGTGTAGCCTCCAGTCTCACCCCCACTCACTCCATCTCTCTGCTGGCTTAGGATCCCACCACTCACCTAGATTTTTCTTTCAGTGCTCAGTGACAAGCTCCTTGATGCACTACCACTTCCTAATCCAGCTGCCCCACAACTTTTGCATTCTTAAACATTGCCGACATTTCATTCCTTGAAATTCACTCTTCTCTGGCTTTCTGTGACAAACTGCTTTCCTGGCATCGAAGCCCCTTCCCAGCTCCACACACTGCTCCTTTATCTGCCCAATAAAAGAAGCAGTTACCCCGAATCCTTAACTGTCACTCTATGAAGAACACATCCCTTGGCAACAGCATGATTGCACCTCTCTTCTCCCACGCTCCCATTCCTACATTTTTACTGCCCAGCCAGAACCCACATCTGGGTGTCCCACGGGCACCACAACTCAGACTGCCAAAGCTGCACTCATCCTCCTACCTCCCGAACCTGGCTCCCCTCCAGAGTTCCCACAACTGTTGTGGCAGTTTATGAACCAGACTCAACATTCTGAAAGCCTATGTGCATCCCTATGCCCACGGCAGCATTACTTAAAGCTGAGATATGGAAGCAGCCAAAGTGTCCATCAACAGAAGAAGAAGTGGTACATACGTACGAGGGTATATTACTCCATACCATAAAAAAGTACGAGATCTTGATATTTATAACAGCATGGAAGTACCTAGACGGTATTATGCTAAGCGAAATAAGTCAGAGAAAGACAACTGCTGTATGATTTCACTCACATGTGTAATCTAAAAAAAACAAAACAAGTGAATAAGCAAGCAAACAAAAAGCAGAATCAAACCTATAAATACAGAGAACGAACTGATGGTTGTAAGAAGGAAGGGGGTAGAGGGATGGGTGAAATGGGTGACGGGGAGTGGGAGGCACAGGCTTCCAGTTATGGAATGAACGAGTCACGGGGATGAAAGGCACAGCATATTGAATACAGTCAGTGCTACTGTACTAGTGCTGTACGGTGACAGATGGCAGCTACGCTTGTGATGAGCCAATCACTACGTTGTACATCGGAAACTAACGTGATACTGTGTGTCAACTCTACTCAAGTAAAAGAAAGATTTTTTTATAAATAAGACTGAGGTAGAAATAAGCGTGCTAACATGTAAGGATTTCCAAAATAGACTACATAAAACAAATAAGAAGGTGATGACGGCAGCTAATATTTACTGAGCACATATTATGTGCCATACTCTGTCCTGAAATCCCAGGATACATGTTAACCTGTTTGAGGCTGACAGGAGAAAGCTGAGTCAGAGAGAGGTGAAGTCACTTGACCAAGGAGCAACAGCTGGGAGAACAGCGCCAGGATCCAAACCCAGTCTAGCTCCCCAGGCTACACTATCCTGTCACCTAAATACAGAGCAGACTGTGCAGAGTGACATTATTGGCTTGATTTTTCAAGGAATATTTTACACAGGTATATAAGAGATAAAAATCATATCTTTTCAAGTTACACTGAGCCAGAGATCAAGACTCCCTCAGGTCTTTCCATTAAGAAACACAATATAAAGTACAAATGGGGCCCTAATTTGGTCGGTTCCTGAAACTGAGCCAACCACTGGCTCCTCTTTGCAATCATGATATAGATAAATTAATATGACCCTGACCAATCAACATTTTCCTGTGCTCATTCTTTTCTGGCAACTGGCAGATCTATCTCCACATTTTGTCAAAATCAGGGGTACTTTTTTTTTTTTTAAGACAAAGAGAAACTGTGTGCACACCAGGGAGGGGGGCGGTGGAGAGCAGGAGCAGAGGGAGACTGAGAGAGAGAATCTTATGCAGGAGCCCAGCACAGAGCTCATGCGGGGCTCAATCTCACAATCCTGAGATCATGACCTGAGCCGAAATCAAGAGTCAGACGCTTAACCAACTGAGCCACCCAGCCATCCCAGGGGTACTCTCTAATATATCTGCTTCTTGCCTCTTCCTGAAATTTGGGGTAACACAGCAAGTCCACCTCCATACTGTTACAAGCTTGGGCTGCTGTGTGGGTCCCTCTACATGGCCCCACAGCAGTCTAGCTTTCCTGTCCCATGGCCTGCAGTGTTCCCAGCCTGTCTTCTCATCACTGCTTGTTGCCACAATAAGGACAGACACGGGCCACATGTGCCCACCTTCTGCAAAACCTGCTTCTGCCACGGCTTCCACAGCTACTCATTTCGCTTCTCCAGCACCACTTCTTTCTCTTACCTCTTCCCTTTTCTGTCTCCAGTCACTGCTAAGAATTGGGGCAAAGGATCACACTTTTTATAAAGTAAGCCAAAAGAAAAGAAACGCTTTACAAAGAAAGGTCCTGAAGTTCAACTCAGGTCACTCCCTTGCTCGTCCCCCCCCTGGGGCTCCCCATCTCACCTTAGTTAGAGGAAAATCCCAAATCCTCAATGAGACCTACAAGCCCCACCTGGTCCTACCCTTTCCTCTCCCACCCACAACTCCTCCAACTCTACTGACTTCCATTAGATTCTCAAGCCTATTTATGACTCAGAGCCTTTGCACTTACTGTTCCCTCTGTTTGGAACACTACTCCCATAAATAACCACCAAGCTATTCCCTGCTTAACCCGATCTTGACTCTAACCCCTTTTCAGAGAGGCCTTCCCTGACCCTGCTGCCTAGACCAGCGTACACATACCCCATCAAGCTTCATTTTTCTATAATCATTACCTGAAATTATACATTTACTTGTTATTTATTGTCCATCTGCCCGAATGAATGAAAAGCTCATTAAACTGGAGGTTTACTTGGCACACAGCAAACCCTCAGTATCTACCTGTGGAATGACTTAAAAAAATGTATACTAACACAGATAGAATTCAAAGAGTGGCAAATCCATTTATTACAAGGAAAACCCTTACTTCCCTCAAATTAGATAAATCCTCAAATATAACTCCCACAGTCTTAAGTAGAACTTATAAAACGTCATGTAAAGTTTTCTCAATGCCCGAGGATTATCAACACAAAAGTCAATGCCCTTGTGATATATACATGGGCATGAGCAGAAATACGAGCAGTACTATTTTGTGTGGGAATGTATCAGAATGCCTTTCCAGAACTACTTTCTCAGGAATATATGAGCCAGAATGAGATTCCGTTTCTAGGAACGGGGCAAATGATATCCAGGCCGGCCAAGCAGAGTACCCCATCTCCCACGGGAATGGGCCCATGACCCAAGTAAAGCCAATCAGCATGGTCTCAGGACCTGAGGCCCTAGAGGAGCCACACTCTTCTCAAGGGTCACTAGCTTTCAGGGACCATCTCTCCTGCACCTGGAAGAGTCAGCCTGAGAATGAAGGAAAACCACAGAAAGGAAACAAATGGACATAGAACCAAGAGTGGAAGGAGTATTTTTCACCAAGAGGGAGGTCAAAAAAGAGAGTGGAGGTGAGAATGAGTGAGTGTCCTGGACTCCACTTACATCCCTATCAACAGTCATATGTACTTAAAGCCAAATGTTCCCCTACAGTAGTTGTGTGTATCATTAAATCTCCCCCTTTTAAGTTAGTTTGAGTTTCTGCCACTTGCAACCAAGAGTCCTCACTCATATAAATATGCTCAACATATACAGCTGACCCTTGAACAATGCAAGGATTGGGGCTGTCTGCTCCCTCCATGCAACTTTTGACTCCCCCAAAACTTAACTCATAACAGCCTACTGTTGACCAGAAGCCTCACCAATAACATAAACAATTAACACATATTTTGTATGTATGTAATATGCACATGATATGCTGTATTCTTACAATAAAGTAAGCTAGAGAAAAGAAAAGGTTATTAAGAAAATCATAAGGAAGATAAAATACATTTACAGTCCTGTACTGTTATTATATAAAAAAAAAATCCACATAGAAGTAGACCCATGCAGTTCAAACCCGTTGTTCAAGGGTCTATTGTACTATCACCCTGGTGGAGCAGAATGATTTTTAGGGGGAAAAAAAAAAACCTCAGCTGGTTAAAAACACACAGAGCTGCTTGCCAGGGGCTGGAGGGAGGAGGGACTGAGCGACTGCTTAATGGGTACAGGGTTTTCTGTTGGAGTGATAAAACTGTTCTGGACCTAGACAGAGGTGTGGTGATTACACAGCACTGCAAATGTTCTAAATGCCAGTGAATTGTTCACTTGAAAATGATTAATTTTATACTATGTGAAATTTACCTCAATAAACAAAATTTTAAACGTGAAAACAATGCTGCAATGCATTTCTTAATCGCCTTTAAGTAAACCCATCATCATTTCCTACAAAAGGAAATTAAGTCAAATGATATGTACATTTTTTAAGACCATTGGCACATACCAACAAATTACTTTCCAGAGAGATCATACCAAATCAGAGTCCTATCAAAGGTGTATTGGAAAGCAAATACGGATAACCGGGAGGAATCATTAAGGGAAGAAACATACACAACAGCAACTTTGCTAAAATCATCGGTAGATACTTTTTTATTTGTAAGTTTATATATCCTAGATAACTGAAGTGACATTTAAAACATTGGTTCTTGTCATTTCTTCATTTGTGACATATATATGTATATTTTAAACATCTGTTCTAATTTCTCCTATTAATATGTAGGAGCTCTCTATGTACTGAGGTTATAACTACATCCTCTCCTATAAATTTCAAATATTTTTCCAGTTCGTTATTTACTTACTTCGGTTAAAATGATGTGTCTGTTTGGGTACATATTTATTTAAGGAGCAGGAAGAGAGGAATGGAACCATTCTTTCCAAAATAAATAGCTGCAACCTGACACACACACACACACACACACACACACACACACACACGAGGTGATATTTTACTTCTACCCCGAAGTTCAGCACAAGTTCTACTACATCAGCCGAACTAACCCAAACACATCCTTATCTCATCAGATATGAAGTCCATGGAAAATAGAGGTCTACACTGTTTGTTCCAGAAATATGACCAGACATAAATAAAACACGTTAATCCCTTTAAAAAGTTGTAACGAAGCAACATAGGTCATCTGTTCCCCTCTCTTCCATGCTGTCTTAAAAATACTAAAAAAGATCTCATTGAAAGAATTTTTACTACTTATAACCAGTCCTTTTGGGGGGACAGTGATTCACTTTTGGTTTCTGTATATTTAAAATTTTACAATAGTGTCTCTGCAATTTTGTTTCCATAAAAGAAGCCTCACCCAAGGCTATCCTTACCCACAGCCCTCTGGTCCGTCTGCCCCTCTCCCCGGACCTCTTTTTCCAACCTCTTCTCCATTTTGTCCACACAAATAGTCCTTTCTTACAGCTGTTCCCCTTGGGATCAGACGGTAGGTCTGATAATGAGTGCACATACACAAGGGAGAAGGTTAGGGGGCTCCTTCAAGAGGCCTTAATTCTCGGTCTCAAATCACTACTTTAATGACGGGAACATCTGGCTTGTGAAAACAATCTTTGGTGCAGGAAAGCTTTTAGAAATTTTTCAAAACATCAGGTGGCTGCTACTCCCCCACAGACTTACATCCGTCTATTTGGAAATCACATTTTGGGTTTGTTTGCTTTTTTAATAGTTATTTATTCTAGACTTGGATTGCAAGTTCTGGCATCCCCAACACTGTGTATAGCCCCTGGCACCTATTCTGTCTGGATAAAAAATAACTGCTAAATGAACTAGGGAACTCTGGAGCCAGCTGCCTGGGTTCAAGTCCTGACTCTGTCACTTACCAACTGCGTAACTTTGAACAAGATTCTTATCCTCTCTGTGTCTCATCTGTAAAATGAGGATAATAATATTACCGATCCCATTTGGGAGGATTACATGAGTTAATCCATGTAAAAGTATTTCTGGCAGTGTTTGGCACCTGGAGAGTGCTGATTAGATGCTAATTACTACGATTACAAATAAGGAAGTATGTTACCAAAAGGAATCAAGATGAACAAGAAGCTCTTCATGTTCTCAGTGTATTTATCAACTAGTAGGTGATATCCTGCAGACACAAAGCCAAAGGCCATCAACGCCAAACGCAAAGTTCCAAATGCTGTGGGAATTCTGAGGAAATAGCATTTCAGGGCGGAGGGATAGATCGAGTTTATGTGGAAGATGGAGTGTGCTCGTGCTGTCTCCCGGAAGGGTTTTAGATGGTAGGATGGGCAACACCTTCTGGGAAAGGGACGGTGTGTCACTTTGGGCTCCCGGAGAAGTAGACACCAAGACAAGATTACACATGTAGGAGACTGACTGGGGGAACTGCCTGTGAAGGGAAAGGGGAGAGCCCTGAGAAGGCCGGGAGAGGATTCAACCACAGTGCAGGTCTGACCCCCTGCGAAGGGGAGGGGGATGGAAGGAGGGTTGGGGAGGAAGAGTCTCAGACTCCAACTCAGTCCTGAGAAGGTCTTGACCACACCCATGCGGAGTCCTCAAGCCAAAGTCACCCTTCAGAGGCATGTGGCTCTTGTATGAGTGGACCACATTAGTACTCCTGCTTGCTCAGTAACTGCAAGTAACCCGAGAGAAGCCTAGCTTTGGCTAAACTTTGCTGGTGAATCCAGAGGGCAGCAGCCGGAGCTATTAGTCAGTCACGATCCCCACAGCAGAGACCTGAGTGGCACATTCTCACGGCTCCCACGCTTGGGCACAGGCAATGTCACTAGTACCTATGTGTCCTTCAAACCATGGTTGAAGTTCAGTGAATATGTGCCATCACTTAAAATCAAACACAAGACAACATCAAAGGGCTCCTTATCTTTTAAGCTAAACCGTGGTTGCAATAGCGAAATTACGTATTTACTGTTAAAAATTACAACTACTTTTAAAATATCTCTCAGATGTGGTTTCAGTTTCTAAAAAAATATAAAAGACATAAAAATGGTTATGAAATATCTCTTTTGTAAAAATCACAGTTAAAAACTTGAAATGGGCATTCAGAACTAAGTCAGAAACAAAGCCTAAGAATCTAAAAGGTAAGTCCTTTCTGAACTGGTAGCTTAAGGCAGCAGATTGATCCAATGAGAATATTAGAAAACATTTTGCAAAAGCACATCTTACGTGAGGTTAAACTGCATTCAAGGCAAAAATGGAGAAGATCAAAGTTACCCCTAACCACTAGAGCCCCACCCAGTAGGACAGATGGTCACACAGTTGAGAGACACGAAAGAAAGAAGACCACTGAGAACACAGCACTTCCCTGGGCCCACCTGCTGCACTCTGGGACACATGGTCACTGTGCGGAAGGCCAGACAATATGTGCACTACCTGAACTGTCCTCGTTTTATATATATACATTCCCCGGCTTCTGGCCCAGTACTGAATGCATAAGTTAAATGCATTTATGAGGGGATGCATGGCACAGGAGAGGGAACAAGACATCCTCAGTTCCTATCACCTCACCAGCAAGAAAACTGGCTCAGCAGTTGGTTGACTCTACCTCTTACCTTCTCAGAGAAAACACAAGCCATGGTGTGAGAACTCCCTCCACATCTAGGACCCCATTCTTAACTCCTCCAAGTGGCCTTAGCGGAAGCAGTGTCCCTCTTGTCAAGCCTGATCTCCCGTCCCACACTCTTGATCCCACTGAAGACCCCGCCTTTCTCCATTTGTATTCCCTTTCTCTGCACTGTTTCTTCAATTTTGCTCTTTTATTAGTTCCTTCTTCTACGTATATATACACTGAAATTTGCTCAGCTCTTAAAAAATATGAAAAGCATATCCACACGTATGCACCCACCCACCCATCCTTGATCTGGGATTTCCCCCCTCTCTTTCAGGCATATTAATCTGTATTCTTTCCATCCCATGACCCAGAAATAGGACTCAAGCTAACTAAAGCAAAAACAGGGTGTTACTGGCACCTGCGACCGAGACGCTCAGGGGTGGAGATGGCACAGACATGGCGAACCTCTCAGCTCACACAGGTCCAGTGCGCTCGTCTCACCCTCCATCTCTCTGCCCCACTTCCCTCTGATTATGAATTCAATTTGTGGTGGGTTCCCTCTACTCTGGGGAAAGATGAACGCTGGCAGCCCGTGCTACACCCTCAGGGTTTGCAATCCAAAAGGAAGGAAGCTCTCACTTTCCCGGGACCCATGTTTCAAAATCAGGGAGTCTGACACTTTCAGGCCACTCACCAAGGGGACACATCAGATTTGGCTCCTATTCTCTACCTACATCTTCCCGGTTCCCAACATCTACACACACCACAGGATAAAAGTCATTTTATACACGTAACTCCATGGTGGCCACACCATTACCTTCACACAAGTTCCTCTCTCTGCAGTCCCTTCATCCCCGACTTGTCCACTGGGAAAACCCTGTATTCGTCATTCCAAACCCACCTCGGACCTCATCTCCCTCAGGAAGAAGCACTGGCGACTCTCCAAGAGGCCTCTCTGCTGTGCCTCCTCTGCACCGTGCGTGTGGCCACCTCTACGGTTTCACCCGCTCCACCGAGGCACTAACACCTTCATGGGAAATGTAGTTGCTTCTGTGTCTACCTCTCCTATTAAACCAGAGGTCCCGGGCTTCTGCCTTATTCATCTCTGAACACACAGCCCTCCTGAGCAAACAGACAGACAGACACACACACACGCACTCACTCATACACTCTTGAAAAAAATGTCTGTGGAACTGAAACTTTTTTAAAATCCAAAGACAGCATAGTTGTCTACCACATTTATAGATTATTAATTTTACAGTACAATAACATATTCCTCCTTTAAAGCATAATTTAAAAACTTAAATTGAATCAATTTGCTATTTTGAGAGTCCGTTTTTTAAATAAACAATTCTCTACAGTTTTATCTATGGAAAGATCAGTATTCTAAACAGCCAGTAAAAGTATTTATGCCCAAATGCAAGTAAAGCACTTACAAGCAAAATAAAAATACAAATTACAAAAGTTTACGTCAAAATATTCTGGGCCGATCAATTAGCTGTTTTCCCAGAATAAAAGGAGCAAGTCAACCATTTTCAGTTGTCCCAAACAAACCATCTGAGCTCGACTGGACTTTTATCCTAGGTTCACCCTTCTCTCTTCAGAACTCCAGACATCCCCGAGCCCTCGAGGCAGGGATTGGTGTATGTGTGATACACATATCTGTGTCCAAAGTCCATCTTACATCTTAGAAGCTACAGATATAAAACGTCAGTAATGGATGAAAAATTAGCAAAGGGAGCCTTATGGCAAAATGACTTTGCTTCAAACAAGGCTGAATGAGAGAGACAAAATAAGACTGGCTGAGGAGCCCGAAATGACACCTCGGGCTCTGCTCTGGTTGTACAAGGTCCTTTGGCACTAACGTCCATGCAAATATTTTACCACCTGCTAGGCCCGCCAAGGGCACAGAGAGGCCAATGAACAGCAAAACACAAAAGGAGTCTTTTTATCTTCTGCCATGCTGAAATCGAATATAGCCTCAAGTCTCCCTAGAAGAATCTAGTAAGACAGACCAGGAAGAGAGCAGCACAAGTCAAAGCAACATTTTTGGGAGACATGCAAAAACTCTAGGGCTTTTGTTTACATATTAACATTCACTGAGGTGGGTAAATATATTTTCTGATATATAAATATACTTTTGAGTCAGATAACTAGCAGAGGCATAACATGGGCTTTATAATCAGGAATCCCAGCTCTGCCACTTCCCGACCGGGTGCTCACAGACAAGTAGTTACGCTCGCTGGGCCTCAGTTTCTCATCTACAGGTAGAGGGTAGGAACACGACCTGCATCAGAGGTTGTGGGAAGATTTGATGGAACCATGATGACAATAAACAACCATACCACAGCTTTCTATCCTTTTATTAAGTTCCACACCCCATGTCCAACAACCTCCTAGACGTGTCCACTTGGATCTTGCCCTTTTCTCAAACTCAACACCCCTAACACCAAATTCACCTTCCCCTATCATTAGCCAGGATCTCCTCCTAACTCCTCTGGCCCTCTCCCTGACACTCCTGTTCTCCAAAATGCTACCGCCAATTATCAAATTACACGAATGTGTTTATTGCCACTCGGACTACAGTGGAAACGGTCGTCTCAATCCTTGCTGCTGGCAGGCTCATTGGGAGCAACACTTAGGAAAGAGCACAGTGAATCAAGTCAGAAACACGTTCAAACCCAGCAATTTGACTTCAATGGAATCTGTCCTAAGGAAATAACACAAAATATAGAAAAAGCTGCTTCCCAAGATGTTTTGAGTGGTATTATTCATATCAGAGAAAAAAGTACAAAAGAAAGAGAGAAAGGAAGGAAACAATTTAACAATCCAGGAAAGGGTAAGCTAACTTACGGTACACAATTTTGACAAATGTTTGCAGTTAATAAAAATGAGAAGAACATGCTAATAATAAAATAAGTTTAAATGGCAACATTTAAAATTGTAATTGAACTTGTCCCTACCTAAAGCAGCAGATGCTTTAAAGGAAATATACCAAAATGTTCCATTTTACTCTGTCAATATAGAGAGAGTATTTGTGAGAAACTGTTCTCTCTTCTGTGTCTCCAAATATTTGGCCCAAGCCCGATGTCACTTGATTTGCCTGGACTATGGCCTCTTATCCCAGATCTCTTCTGCTTCAGACTGATCACTCCTCGCCTGGCTTCTACAAACCTCTTTCATTATTTCACTTAGGCAACCACTAGCTCCTGCTGCATTGGTCCTTTGAAATCGCACCCCCCCTCCATTCATGGAGCATCTTAGTTCAGACCTTCGTCATTTGTCTCTTCCCTTGCTGCCAGCAGTGTCACCTGTCCCGTCACCCCCCAATCCAATTTCCTGGCCTTGCTAACAGGCAGGCAGCTCTCAAATCTTATCATTTGACCTACTAAGAGTTCTTCAAGCGGGCCCTCTCACCTGCAAGGTAAGATACAAGCTTCCAACTCGGACAAACGAGACCTTTTCTGATCTGGCCCCCAAACTGCCTCAGCTTCTGCCCGTCCGGCCACCACTCCTCTCCCCCCACCAAGATCCCCCAGTCCAACTCATTCTCCTGCCCCTACCCCTGGCCTACATAGCACTCTAGTCACGCATCTGACACTGTGAACACCCTCAGGGCAAGAATTCTCGCACTGGATCTCATGACCAACATCACCTTGTGACTCCCTCACTGGACTGGAGGAGGAGCAGCCTGGTGTTCCTCACCTTTCTACATCGTTGCCACGTGTATTTCCACTACCAGCTCCCATCTCCCCTTGCCCGAACTGTCTTCCTGCTGCCCCTCCCAAATTCTAACTTTGCTCTGTCCAGTGTGCAGCCACTAGCCACATACAGATACTGAGCTCTTAAAAAGCAGCTAGTTTGAAATGAGACGTGCTATAAGTGTACAAAACACACTGGATTTCAAAGACTTGGCATGAAAAACAGAACGTAAAATATATTAATATCCTGTATTGATTACCTGTTAATATGATACAGATTAGATCTGCAGGATTAAATAAAATGTATTAAAATTAATTTCACCTGTTTCTTTTTACTTTTTTAAATGGGGCTACTAAAAAATTGTAAGTTACACATGTGGCTCAGTAGTCTAGCCATCCTTCAGGGACCAGCACGAGTAAAACTCCTTCAAGACGCCCTTCTGTTTGTGCCATTCTTAATGATCTTTTTTGACCCCTTGAAACCCTATAATGGAGTCCAACATATAAGCCACTATCTAATTACATACCATACTATATGCTTACTATTACATCAATTCTTCTTGCTACATCAATACCATTTCTATATGGGGATTTGTAGTGGGTACCCAACTTTTAATTAAGCATGTAATCTTTGCTGGAGCAAGATAGCAATGCACAGAATTTTTTTTGGTTTCTGGTTTGTTTTATTTACTCATTTACTCTTCCATTGATGATTTCAACTATGCAGGGAGAAATGGAAGTCAGGGGACCTAATAGCTCTTTGTTCTACCTGTAATTAACACAATACATATAGGCCATTTAGTCCGTAGCTTGGCCCCATGTAAGGTCTGTCTGTGCCTCAGTCTCCCTCCTTGTCAAATAAAGTTAATAATTTCAGGCTAATCTACAATATGTAGCCAGATTAAAGTAGCTAAGCAAGTTCTAACTGGAGCCATTACCATGAATGTGTATCTCTCAGCCGATTGTCTTAAACACAGACTAATTTCTATAAAGAGAGAACAAATTCATAGCAATTATCAAAATATAAAGGGTGGTGTGGGAAAGTACCTATCAAAATTTGTCCTATCCTATTAATGATGCGATGCAAGCAATGGCAGAGGAAACTTTACATGCCTGCTGAAAGCTGAAGTAGTTTATACATTATACTTGGAATAACCTTTACAAGGTAGACATTACCATACCCATTTGACAGTGTAAAGAAACCGAGGTTCAAAGACAGGCTAAGTAACCAGCCAAAGTGATGCAGCCACAGGCTGCAAATCCAGATCAATGGTATCATCTTTGTATGTAAAAAAGAACATCTTTATTATCGCTTGAAGACGAAACAGGTGAAAAGCAAGAGTATTACATAAATATGCAAATAAAAATACAACAATAATGTCCATTCATTTCCTTCAAATAGTTTTCTTGATCTTGGCTAATTCCTGTCTTTCAGATCAGGAGGCCATTTTTTCTACATAGACTTTTAAGTAGCAAATAAATAGTGTATATTACATGTCAGGAACTAGGACCTTAACGAACTGTTTAAAGTCTTTACACCACAGTTGTTAGCGTTAGTTTACGTTAGACATGACTAGAATTCTTCAGACACATTGACAAAAACGTAGTCCCTACGGATAAAGATTGCAAAAATAAAGTACACTGGGTCATTCCACAAACAAATGCATCCACAAAAAACAACCTAATATCAAAGAACCTCTCTATGGTACAAAACTGAAGTCATAATGAGCTCAATGAAATTAAAAAAGAAAGTTCCTCAAAATAAGATACTGCACCTTAAAGTGAAACCACAATTACAGAGCCTTGAAAACGAACTACTTTCGCAGAATGGTAACAATGTACTGTGCATCTCTAAGAAGCCAAACTGATCTAGGTTTAATTGATTCTGCCTTTACAAAATGGAGCGAACTTAATCCTGCAGACCGAAGACAAAAGTTTGAATTCTCTAGCACAGAAAAAGTCCCAGAGCATCAAATGCTTTAAAATACTGTTCAACTTTCCTCTATCAAAAATGTCTCTGCAGTAGGTGTTAATCAGTCACTACTAAGAACTCTTGCACAACGCAACCTGTGTGTGCATGAGATTTTACTACAGGGAGGAGACGCTGCAGTTTACCAAGGACACCACACTTCACTTTCAAAAGTCTTGAAAACTAAAACTAATCCCTCTTAACAGTAAGTAATTAATTTACATTTCATTCCAAACTGAACAAGATAGTGTAAATCTCAAGGAATCCGAGACTGTGAATAACTTGGCAAAACCGTGTGTGTGTGTGTGTGTGTGTGTGTGTGTGTGTGTGTGTTTCCTCAGAGGTACTTCGCAGGGTACAAATAGAAATAATTGGCAACTTTCAATCTCATGAGCAAGATCTTTATTTAAAATTCTCACATATAAAATGAATTCTTTTATGTCATATTTCTTCAAGTGACAGACACATTAAGACTACGTGTCCTAAATCAGATGCTTTTTCCTCATTTTAAGAATAAAAAAGACATCTAGAAGAAACAAGGTGTCCTTTTCTCAGCCCCTCAAAACACTACAGACAGCACAGGTGTTTGGTCCTTCACAAAAGTTAAGGCTAAGTAGGGAAGAAAATAGAAAACAAAACACAGCCCAGCAAGGCAGAGATCACATGCAGCAGGTGACAGGAAGCCTTGTGGACACTTCACAGCCACAAGGATGAGCTTCATCTCAGGTCAACAGCGGTCCCCCCTGGGCTCCACAGAACCTCCACCCAGCAGTCCATAAAAACGAAAGAAGGCAAATAACTATCACTGCCATCCTGGCAATAAAGAAGCAGCCGCCTCCTTGAACCCAGGAAAGCCACCCCTTCCTCCGACAGGAGGAGCCCACGTCACACCAAGGACACGAAGAAACCCAAGCAGCCAGACCCAAAATAAAAATAAAAATAAAAAGAGGAGCATAGGAAGAGAGATGACAGCTAAATTAAATTTATCCTGGGAACGCTCCGAGGCTCAGTGTATTTGAAAACTCCGACTCAAAAGTAAAAATAAAATTTAAGGACAGGGGGCCCACAAAAGAGATGACAGTTCAATTAAGTCTGTTGTGGGAACACTTGGAGACTCAGTCACTTAGGGCGTCAGAGTCAAAAATTAAAGTTAAAAAACGAGAGGGGAGGTGACAGTTCAGTGTGTGTGTGTGCGTGTGTGGCCCAGGAGCACCTGGAGTGCAGGTTTGGTGGGGAGGGGAGAGTCAAGGCTTGGCCGGCCTCGAGGTGACCCGGTGTGAATCCGGGGTAAGTTTACACTCTGGGCGACAGGGCAAAGCCCCAGGGCCAGAGTGCCCACTGTCGTGGAACAATGCTGGGCCGGGAAAGTAGGGTCTCACGCCACCCCCACCGCACCCCACCCCCATACCGTCCGCATCCCAGGCCCGACCCTCGTCCGGCCCACGTCCGGGCAGGTGCCCCCGAGCCCGGCGCCCCAGAGCGCTCCTCACCCAGCGGCGCCCGCAGGTGCTTCAAGCGCGTCAGCACGTCCTTCTTGGGGTCCAGCACCTTCTGGGGGGGACTTCTTCACATCTCCGTGGCTCCTTCGGGAGAACATCCCGCTGCGGGGAACCCGGGACCCGCCGGCGGGGCAGGAGGCGCCTGCCCTGCGCTAATCACTACATACTGTCTGGGTTGGTGCGTGTGGCGCGCGGGCCACTCGCCGCCCCCCGCCGGGCTGCCGCCGCTGCCTCCGCCGCCGCTTCAACTTTGGCTCCAGGAAGGAGGGGCGGGCCGGGTACGGCGAGGGGCGGGGCAGGAAGGCGGTGTCGGCGCGGAAACTACGGCCCCGCCCCGCGGGGGGCGCCGGTCGGCCCTAAGAGCGCGGCGCACGCGCACGCGATTTGGATCCGCCTCGCGAGGGCGCGCCTGGAGCGCAGAGTCGGCACCGCGAATCACAAAGGAGCTTGGAGCATGAACACGCTGTACTACAAGTCCCAGGATGCACTGCGACAGAGCCCTCCAATCAGGGTGGTGTGTCTTAGGCACGATGGAAGTAAATGGGCTGGGTCTGAGCACGTCATTCCTCCTCAACTTGCTGTGTGCCGCACGGCCTTTAGGGAAATGTAGTTCTCCAGGGAGCGAGGCGCGGTGACTTACCTTTCCGGTGTCCCCCAAAGGCTGGATGGCCTCTGACCACTCCCCTCACCCCGCACCCCCACCCCCATCCCCACCCCCGGAGAGGCCCAGTGCTCCCAAAGCTTCACCCCTTGGTCCATTCTACCAACCGAGGTTCCTCTAGTATCACTTGAACAAGAACATCTCAGTAAGAAAATTTCAAGGCTTTTAAAATGAAAACTATTTTGCCTTTTGACTTCTAGATTCACACCAAGGAGGGAAGTCCCTTTGACCACACTAAAACCAGAGGTCCAATTTCACCCTAAAATAAATGGGTTTGGCGTCAGGAAGGACATCCCTAGACGCTGGGTGAGGAGTCCAGCCAGTCCCCTTGGTTTGTGGGGTCCAGCTTCACTTGGGGTATTCGAGTCCCTTGCTCCGAGGGCTCTTTAGGATCTTGTGTCTTGCTTTGCAGGAAGTGCATGTTCTCTGTGTTGTGCAAGGCTGCATAGCAATCCAGTAGCAGAACCAGAACCTGAGGGACCTGACTCTCAGACTGGTATGTTTTGTAAGGCTACGAGCCTGTAACCTGGAGCAAAGCTTTGAGATGGAAAATGGCCTGGAGATTCCTTACAAGAGATCTGTAGGATTATTTACTGGCATCTGGATCCTTTGATGCTCCAAATTTTGACAGCATTGGAGCGAGTACTTAAGCTGGCTGTTTAAAATCATATGCTTTCCATCCAATTGGGACAACACAACTTTTTCTCATTCAGGGGAATCTGTAAGTTGGGGGAAAAGCCAGAGATTTACATAGCTTTTTATTCTCATAACTAGCATAATATATGGCCTCTAGAAGCACTCACTTAAAGTTTGTTAAATAAAATGGAATGAAAGCTAAAATAGTCCTGTTTATCTCATCCAGGCAAGCAAAAACATATCTTCTAGTTGTTAGAGCCTCTCTATTTTTAGAGTTGTCAAATAGCATTGATAGAACCAGGATGTATTCATACAAAGGAATATTATTCAGCTCTAAAAAGGAATGGACTACTAATAAACCCAATAACATGGATGAATCTCGGATCTAGATATGGAAGCCCCACACTCAAGATGATGCCAGCCTGGGTCCCCAGATGACATCTCAAAAAGGGCCACAAACCCTCCAAAACTGTTGCAAGAGAGAACTAGCCTTTTCTTTTAAGGCATTTTGAGTGCCTTTGTCACAGTACTTAGCCTGTACCTGGTTGTACATAGTACGTCAGAGTATTCGCTGCCCCATCCCCTTAGAAGATATCTTTGATTGAAAAAAGTAGGACGCACTTGCCTTAGGGAATTCAAATTGTCTATCATACAGCAACCTGCCACTGGCATCGAACATTTATTGAGGACCTGCTATGTGCAAGGCATGAATCTAAAACTTGGAGATAAAAAGATGTATAAGATGCAGTCTCCTGTCCTCCAAGGCTTTCAATCTAGTTGAGGGGCAGAACAACTAAATAAATGAAGAGATAAAGGACAACATACAGTAAATATGTGACACTGTCAAAACTTGGTAGTATTAGAAACAGGTATCCGTGCATTAAATTAATCTCATCCATTACACCTAGCTTTTACTTACAGATGAAAATGTAGAACTCCGGGGTGCCTGGGTGGCTCAGTCAGTTAAGTGTCTGACTTTGGTTCAGGTCATGGTCCCGGGGTCCTTGCTTAGCAGAGAGCCTGCTTCTCCCTCTGCCTCTGCCTTCCCCCCGCTTGTGCTCTCTCTCTGTGTCTGTGTGCGTATCTCTCTCTTCAGTTTGGAAGGATTTGGGGTTTTTTCAGATTGACTAAAATATCTTGTGCCTGCACATTAATCCCAGTTGTGATAAATATTCTATTAATTCTAGTATATGGAAAAATTCAACGTCCAGCTGCAGATTCTCCTATCAGATGAGCTCACGGTGCCTGTGCTCAGGAGTCAGATCTCTTCGCGCGTCAGACATACTGCGCATCTTCATTTGAATGCTATTGCCCCCGAGAGCCAGCCCCTGGGCACCCCAGGGACACAGACTATTTTTATTGATCATTCGACTTTTGCATTCTTAGTTTCTTTAAAAAAACAAAAAGCTACGACCTAATAAATGCAATTTTTCTCTAATATCGGCTTTTACCCTGAAATGCTGAATTCATTCGATGTGTATGTCGTGCCCCTGAGAACCTGCACCTATCTAAAATCCCTAAGGAAGAAGGGACGCCCCTCTGTGAGAATGAAATGCCAAACTCAACACTTACGAAACAAGAAACCCAACGTCCTCGTTTTCCAGAGGATGTATTACTGTAGACACTGGAAATAGATTTTCTTCTCCTCCAAAAACATTTCCTAATAGTTTCTTTTCTTTCCAAATATCTGTCAAAGGAAGAGATCTAATACTTACCTTTGAACTTGACTATAAATCATTTTATATGAGAATTTCACTTCAGGACAGACTTGAAAAAGTTTTTGAAAATATACTAGCCATGTTGATATGTCTGATGGATGCGCGATAACAAAGCAATGCCTTAAGGGAAAAGAACCTAATCGTTTCTCTAAATTTAGTCGAGCAGATGTATTCACAGCTGTGCATTTCAACCACAATGTCATTTGCTTTGGATATATTTTCATGTTTTTAATCGTCAGAATAGTATTAATATTTCCATGGTGAATCGTGGAAACACGTCAACATTAGAAAAAATATAAGCCCATAAGTAAGTATCAGAAGAACTTTTATAAATTAAAAAAAAACCATATATTTGAATGATAATGTTGGAAAAATCAGGAATCATGGAAACTATGTAAACAGTAAATACAACTTGAATAGACGGATGATGTACAAAGGCTAGAGAGAGATGAAGTTTCATAGGTGAGAAACCTGTGAAAATGTGCTCATTACCTCACCTCTTCCCCCAATACACAAAAGGCCACCATTAGGTTTAATATTAGATGAGATTTACTCCCTAACTTAGAACCAGGTGCTAGATTTTCTAAAAATGAATGTAGATTATAGAATGTCAACAAAAACTATTCATTCAAAATGGAGAAACCCATCACACAGTTTTACTTATACATTCCTATAATTTTCAGAAAAATGAATCTCAAAATAATTCTTAGAGAACAATAATGCCTATTAACCACAAAACAAGAATACAATTTTTTTTTTTTTTTGCTAATCTACATGTAAACATATGTCCTAAATGGAGAAAGCTTTTACCTGATGTCTCAGACAGCATTTTCAGTTTTAAGCAACAAAAATTGACTGGCTTTTTAGGTAAAGATGATTCATCCAAAGAATACCAGGCTCCCAAAATCAATGGGAGTTTGGAGATCCAGGCTTGGAAAATAACTAGAAAATTAGATACCAAGGCAGCTCTGGGAGGCCTGGACAAGTCATAGAGCAGAGCACATGGGTCAGCATACCAAGGCTTCCGTGACAAGGAAAGACCTCCCACCGTCCTGCTCATCTTCAAACTCAAAGTCTCAAGAACGTCCGGTTGGCTAAGCCTTAGCTGGGTGCCTAGCGCATGTGTCCACCCACCTGGCTGCCCTGGGTCAGAAAATCTGAGGTGCTATCTCTCTAGCTAAGCCGCTTGTATACCAAGACTATAAAGATAGGACATACCCCCAAAGCACAATGGAGCGTATTATTGGAGGAAGGGATTTTGGATGCTGAGCAGCTAAAATAACAACAACAGTAAAGAGTGAACCATAACAAAAACAAGAACAAAGTGAATCATAAGCGATGATTTGTTTGACATAAATTAACATATGCCCTGGAATATGAAAATGATTTATAATTAAGATCTGTACTTTAGTACAAGATGGAAGACACAGTTTACTGCTGTCAGTAAATCTTTAAGGAAGACTTACATTTGATAGTTTTTTCCCCAAATTTTAACTGGGAAACCACTGATGTCACTTAAGATATAGGATATGTGTGAATTATGCAATTACTAAAATCATCATAGTGACTAATTGCAAAGAATTGAATCATGTTGTTTCTGTGTAGTCAAAACATTTGAAGAATTCAAATGCCACAGGGAACATTACTAAGTACCTCCTTTTATATTATCCTTTTTACTATGTTTTTATTATCCTTCTTTTCTCTGAATTGAAGAACCCCTCCATTAGCCACACTTTTATCATGTTTTAAAGTCCTTTTTGGTAATCTTTTTGATCCAATCAATAGACTTAACTGAGTCCCTACTCTGTGCTAGTTTATACACAGCAATGAAGTTACAAATAGAATGAGGATACAGTCTCAATCCCCAGAGTAGTCATAGTCTAGCTGAGAAGCCAGATGTAGCCCCGACCTCAGAGAGCTCACAGTCTAATGTGGGAGATGGACACCTAACTAGATAATAATAAGTAATAAGAGCAATGCATGCAGGACATTTTGGGAGATACCAGGAGGACTGGGCACTAGAGATGAGGGGAGTATCAGAGAAGGCTTCCTGGAGGAGGTGACACCTGAACTGGAGAAAGGAGATGAGCACACCACAGGCGGGGCAAGGGGGAAAATGCAATGGGCTGTGTGAAGATCACCAGAAGCATTCTGGTGTGGTTTTGTGTGGTTGCCACCCAAGTTTGTGCTTGTGGTTGTACTCGGCATAATGTAGGGGTTGCAATAATGGGTGTATGTTCCTGTAGCCTTATAAAAACAGAGGGCCAAATGAGAGTAAAAGGTGATGATGCCAAAGCTGGAAGAGACAAGTGAATTTCTTTTGACTCTGTAGAAGCAGGATGGGAAGACAGCAAAAGCAAAGGCTCTGAATCTCAGTCCTTCCCCCTTACTAGCTGTGTAATCTGAAATGGGTTGACTCAGTTCTCCAAGCCTCAGTTTTCTTCATCTATAAAATGGAGAGAAACTCACGTTGGGCTATTTATTCTAAGGAGTAAATGAGTATAAAAAGAATTGAACACAATGCTTGGTACAAAAATGTTGTTCAATGATGATTATTATTTTTTTCTTTTCTCCTCTACTCCGAGAAAATACAAACAAGGCAATTCTGCTTGCTAAGATTGTGCACACTTGATTTCTAAATGTGTTGAATAGGAGAGGTTTACTCAGCTGTGGTTTCTCGTGGTTTTACATAATCGAATCTGAACACCATCAAAACAGGTCGAAGTAATATCCCAGAACCCTTTATTTCACACATTTGTTACAAGTACTCCTCGGGAAGGAGGGGCATATTCACTGATGCCGCCATCATACCAGGTGAAATATTGCTCTTTTCCCGGTGGTCAATGATACCGGATTAGGAATGCGGGCTAAGGGAAAGGACATAATGTGTGACTCAGCAGTTTGTTTCGGGGCATATTTTACTTCCTCTGATTCCTGTAAGACCAAAGCCATGAATACTTTATGGGTCTTCTCAAAAGTTATAGTCATAATTCAGATGATTATAAATCAGATTATAATAAATCAAATTAATAATTTCGCTATAACAGTCACAAAACAACAAAGTAACGCCTTGCAGTGTGAAAGGTTTGGTTTAAATAATCTATCCAAAAGATGCCAATTGACATTTTTCTCCGTCACTTAAATATTCATTTTAACAATCAAAATAATAAGCCCCCTTTTTTTTTGAGCCTTTTCACAATCTGAGGCTTTTCTCATTCATTCATTTATTTACAAAGCATTTGCTGAGTTTCTTTCTGATGGGCATTTATTCACTGAATAGATAGAGATTAAAAAAAAAAAAAGGACAAGATCCCTGTTCCTGAGGTGCTCACTATCTGGTTGGGTAAACTCTCCAAAGATGACAGCTTACAAAATAAATATCAAGCTGTTTTTATTTTTAACTTTCAGAAAGTATTAAGAGAAGCCCCTCATTTACTTTACCTTTGTATAATTCTGCCCTGCTCCACCTCAGCCCTGGGTGGGATATTGCCTACTATAGCTGTAGGCGAAATAATTTCACCTAATTGTCGAGTGTCATCAGCAAGGAAATCCTGGAGTCATAGAACGTGTTGAGAGTAAAATGTGACTGACAGGTGTATTCCCTCATTATAAAAAGGAAAAATAAGAACCAAAGTTGGTTAGTGGTTGGTTGTCCCCAGACCTGGGGATGGAAACATTTACCTGAATCCAACATGTGCTGGTGGCATTAGGGGGGCTGGACAATGCCATCTCCTCCCAGTACCATATTGCAAAGCAATTTTGTGCACCTTCTCCCATTCAATCCTCAGCACAGCCCGTGAAGCTGGGGTTCTCATCCCCATTTCATCTAGACTAAGAGAAGTTGTGTGGCTGGCCCAAGGTCATCCAGCTCACAAGAAGCAGGTCAAAAGGACGAATCAGAAGGACTTAGATCAGCAGAGCATAAGAAGTAAATAAATGACCTGGTTGGTCTCCTGGCAGCTGGAGATCAAGATAGACCAGTTCAAAAAGAGTGGGAAAGACTCATGAAGGAGAATGCAAAGGCTTGCCCGGGAACTAAAACTTACCAAGACTTTACTGCCTTTAGAACCAGAGGCTAATTTAGAGTTTATCCAGGCAAACTTCAGAGTCAGGTCACTTTTCCAAATCTCTAAAGTTAATTAATAGTCAAGCTAGGTAAGAAGTTCAGGTGTCTTGATTCCTGGGCCAATGTTCACCTTAACCACATTATTTGCTGGCTAGAAAGGTCAGTGGAAGCTCAATTTTTAGTAAAAGCTGGAAGGAGAGTGGGCTAATCTTTCACAATGGTCGTTCTCAACGAACCACAATCCCAGTGTTTATACCCCTGTATTTTTTGTTTCCCCTTGAATCTGAGCTGATTCTGGAATCTTCTTTAACCAATCGAACATAGAGGAAGTGACAGGGTCCCAGTTTCCATTCTAAGCCTTAAAAACGCCTGCTGGCTTTCATTTTTGCACACTGGAAGAAGCCAGTCACCATGTAAGAAGTTTGACTATTTGGAGATTGCCACCCTGTGAGATGTCTAATCTAGCCACGTGGAGCAACCACCTAGAAAGGAACTGAAGCTCCTGGCTAACAGCCTCAGCTGAGCTTCAAGCCAATAGTTAACACCAACTTCCCAGCCCTGAGAGCGGGGCCATCTTGCAAGGACACCCTTGAGCCCTAGTCAAACCTATCAGCCATGTAGAGCAGAGAGGAACTGTCTTAGCCAAGCCTTACCCAAATTACAGGATTGTGAACGGTTAAACGGAAAGGTGTTGGAGTGTACCACTAAGTTTGGAGATGATTTGTCACATACCAATAAGTAGCTGAAACAGAGAAGGTGTGTGCTGATGGCCCCAAGGATCTGGAACTAACAAATCCTGAAGACTTATCTCCTCAGCTGGACAAAGCCACACACTGCATCCACTGGCTTATCTCTAACATCCTTCGGTTCTAAAATTCTTTGAGCTTGTGACTCTCTGTGGCTCATCCCTGTGACTCTAAACAAGCCTTGTGTCTACATGATAAAGAGATTTTTGCCCCCACCCCGAAGATGACTGGCCTGACAGGGATTGTTTTTCTCACCAAGGATTAGAAATGTAGGTGACAAGAAGGGGGGGAGAATGGTCTTCCAGAGGTCGAGGCAGACAGAAGAAGAAGCTCCAAGGGTTTGGGTGCTGGCAACAAGGAAAGAAAATTCCGAGTTTGTCTCCACAAAGGACATCGGGAGGTATTTACAGATTAATTAAGCGAATATCCATAGGAAAAGCACCAAGGAGCCTGAGATACGCAAGTCAACAGAAATTGACTCGAGACATTAACTTTTGATTCATTCCATATTACAGGAAGCACTGTAAAATGTACTGGACTTGTAACTAGTTCCTTGCAGCTGGTGAGCAGGCAGGAGCATAGATGGAGCTCCAGAAGAGTCAGGAAGAGGGCATATCATTTATCTATATCACCACAGTGTTGCGTGGCAACCTACCACAGAACTTCAGTGGCCTACGACAATAAACATTTATTCAGCTCACAGGCCTATGGGGTTCATCCAATCTGGGTCAGGCTTAGCTGCTCTTGGCTGAGATCCCTTATCTTGGCTGATCTGGTGTCGCTGATCTAGGGTGGCCTTTCCTGGGACAACTGAGGTAACTCTGCTCTGGTCCATATTTTCCTCATCCTTTTCCTGGGACCAGGGACTAGCCTGGACATGTCCTTCTACTGGTGATGACACAGGGCAGAAGTGAGCAAAATCAATCGCACAAGCCGTTTTAAGCACTTTTAAGCCTGCCTGTCATGTTTGCCATTATCCTATTGGCCAAAGCAACTCACAAGGCTAAGCCAAGAGTGAGAGGAGGAGGGCAAAAGGAATAGATACAGAGAAGGGTTAAGAATTATGACCATTAATCAATCTACCATGGAAGTTATTTTGTAAATATCAACCTTCACAATGGAAAAGGGAGCCTTTTGAAGGAGCTCTCAGGTCTGAGGCGGCAGCATTATTAACCCCTGGGTCACTGAAGCAGAGGAAGCCTGCCTCTTCAACAAGGAGTGACTGCTGCTAGGCATGATCCTCAGTCCTTTTGCAACGTGGTTGTGAGTACGCTATGACGGCGCACACGCAAGTTCTGTCTCTCCCCAACACCCGCTTTATTCAGTCATAAAGCAAGGTGACTATAATGATAAAGCGGGCTCAAGATTCCAAACTAATGACATTTCATGGAGAGGGCCACGCTGACACTTCTGGACAACCTGCGCCTCGTCTCCTCCTTCCACGCCCACAACCGCACGACCCCGCAGAATCTGGCCATGTGGTTCGGTCCTGTGCTGCTGCCTGCGCGCCAGGCTCCCGCCAGGCCCCGATCCGCAGCGCGGCCCGGGCCTCACCAACGCAGTGGACTTCAAGCGCCACATCCAGGTGCTGCACTACCTGCCGCAGGCCTGGCCAGATCCCCGCAGGCCCCCGGAGCCTCCGGACCTCGCCCCATGCCTGCGGCCCAAAGGGCAGGCGCCGCTGCACTTGCCGTTCGCCGCCCCGAAGTGGTGGGTCGGCCCCGCGGCCGGGGCGGCCCCGAGAGCCCCCGAACAACCGCTAAGTGGGTGACTAGAGCGTCTGGGGACTGGACATCCTGCCGCGCAGGCAGGACTTTCTGTCCAGGCCGGACTACGACCACGTGACGGGCAGCTACAGCGAGGGTGAGGACGAGGAGGTGGGCGAGCCAGCGGGCGCCGTGGACTTCAACGACGACTTCGAGGTGCCCTTCAACCCGCACCTGAACCTCAAAGACTTCGACACCCTCATCCTGGACCTGGAGCGAGAGCTCTCCAAGCAGATCAATGTGCCTCTGAGCCGGGTGGGGCGAGACCGCGGTCATGAAGGGCTGGGCTCCAGGATGCTGAGGGCGAGCCCCGGCGACGGAGGGGACCAGAGTGGACCAGAGCGGTCGCCAAGGCCACCGTCCCGGTTGCTGGAGAGTTGCCTAGTGACCAGGCAGCCCATTGCTGAGAATCATTCCTCCTTTCCAGTGCTCAGTGGTGGGGCACTGGCTGCAAAGGCTAGGGACTGGGGACTTTTGGGACCAGCTGTTGGGGCCATCTTTTCTGAGTACCAAGGGCTTCTCCCCATGCAGCTAAAAGGCACTTCTCCCGCTTGCTGGGCTGGCCTCTCTTGCCCCCTCCTTCTTGGCCAGGGAAAAACCAGTTACTGTGAGCATCACCCCGGGATGGTGAGACACCGCCCCCCTTCCTGCCCCCTCCCCTGCCCCAGGCAGTCCTCTTGCTGCTGCCAACCAAATCAGTATTAGCTTTAAGCACAGCACTCTGCTTCTCCCTCCCCTGGAGGGTCCAAGAATATTTGAGGCAGGGTGGGGGAAAGCCCCTATCCTGGGCTCTGGCTGGATAAGGGCAGCCCAGGGCCTTTAGAAAAATGGCTGGTTTCCCCACCCTCTCTTCCAGGGAAAACCCCAATTGCCTCAAACCAGGAAATGGAGATAGCAGAGTCTGGCCCTTCCCCTCCCCAGTTCTTCCTCCACATCCCTGAAGAAACTGAGCACTTACAAGACCTCCCTTTCGGGGCCCCACCTGAAATGTCAGGCTGGGAGCACTTTTGGTATGGAACATATTTATTGCCTCCGTGTGTGTGTGTCTGTGTGTGAGGACTAGTGTGCATGAACAGGTCTGGAGCAGGCGTACGGGGCTCTTTCAGGGACCTCTGATGGGGAAAGAATTTGCAATGGCTAGGCACCCTGAAATCCCCAGTAATGGAGCCTCAGTGGGCCCCAGAGTTCCAGTGGGAGAGTAGGTCCCCTCCTGTCTCCCCCTTTTCCCTCACTTCCATCTTTGTGGACAATAAATCAGTACACACACACAAAAAGAATTATGACCATTAATCTACCATGGAAGTTATTTTGTAAATATCAACCTTGACAATGGAAAAGGGAGCCTTTTGAAGGAGCTCTCGGGTCTGATGAGGCAGCATTATTAAGCCCTGGGTCACTGAAGCAGAGGAAGCCTGCCTCTTCAACAAGGAGTGACTGCTGCTAGGCATGATCCTCAGTCCTTTTGCAACGTGGTTGTGAGCACGCTATGACGGCGCACACGCAAGTTCTGTCTCTCCCCAATGCCCGCTTCATTCCGTCATAAAGCAAGGTGACAATAATGATAAAGCGGGCTCAAGATTCCAAACTAATGACATTTCATTACATGTTAACTTGGCGTCTTACACGTCACACAAAGCAAAGCATAAGACAAGTTGCACAACAAACAAGACAGAACAGGGGAACTGGAAGTTAACGAACCAAACACGAAGTCAGTTCTGTGAGTTAAGGCCTCGGACTGGCGCGGGTCAGCTCTTGGCACGTGCTGCTTATTATGTTCAGGTAGTGGAAGATCTGTGATGTTCGGAGATCCATCGGGCGGAGCATTTGGGCGCAGCTGCCTTTGTGATGTGGTCAGATATGAAAGGGTCAGCATCTAGATAGTTTGCTGCAAAAATCCTCCGTTTTTAGGATTTAATGAGTCTTGGGCCTTTGCAGATGTCCTCTGGTTCTGCTGGGTGTCAGTTCTAGCTGTTGCCAGTTTTGGCAATATCTTGACAATATCTGGTCTTAGCTGCAATGCCCTTGGTTGCTGGCATCACTGCCTGAAATAAGGTATTGCTCAACATGAGTGACTCCATCTTGCTCTCCACAAACTTTAAAGGAATTCGTATTTCCACCTGGTTATTCTCATGACTACCCTTTGGTGACCACCCTTCAATGTCCCCTGCCTTTTTGAAAACACATAGAGACCACTGGACTTTGGAGTCTGGGGAAGGAGGCTGTCCTGAGGGGTAGGGAATAAAAGTGCTGATGGTGGTACTAGTGGCTTTTCCAAGTCTCTGTTACAAGACCCAGGTGTATTTTTAGGAAGGAATTGCTGGGATGAGAACAGTAGAATAGACTTAGCTATAGTACACTTTCCCTACTACAAAGTAAGAGGGACTTGGATGATTGATTAAAAGGCAAGTAAGATAGTAGGATATGGCCAGTGTTTATCTAGGACTTCCAAGGTGGAGGTGGGGAGACAGTGCACCTGTCGTAAGTCTAATGGTGACCAAGGGGAAAACTGTTGGAAGGTACAGCGTATCATTTAAGAACTACCAATTCCCAATGCTCTGACTGTGCCTGACTTTTTATAAAGTCTGTTATGAATTGGGTTGTTTCGTATGGGCTAGCTACTCAGAGCCTGAAAACCACAAGCAGACATGATAACACTGAGTTTCTGGACCTGAATAGCCAAACTCCAGAGACCAAACTCGTGGTGATCCCACTGATAAACTCAGATTTTAGCAGTCCTCCCCTGTGAACATTTCTTTAGCTATAAAAGCTACATTTGATGAGTTCCTGATGAGAGAGTCCCCACCTTCTAGAAACCTTGACCCCTGGAAATGTGTCCAATATCCCCATGCAAAGGAATTTTTCCAATAAAAGTGTGGCATTCAATGCAATATTTGTAGGGTGTGTATGATTCTTGCTTTGGAAAGTGAACGCTTAGGAAACAGTAGCTTGTATTTAACTGGCTCTGGGAGACGAGAGGAGAAGTTGGAACTTGGTTGGAAAATACTGGCAAATATAAGACTTCCTCTGGTAATCTTCACTCAAGAGCGGAGCAGATGTTCTAGGTGCTCTACCCAACTGCCCCTGCACTTACCTCTACACCCGAAGGCCACTTCCTGTGAAACACTGTGACTCTCTGCCTGAAAGCCTTTTTTTCATCATGGGAGCATATTTCATCCATGCCATGGACATGCCAGAGAGCTGTTGCTTTCAGAAGCACCCGTGACAGACCAACAGTTGATGGATAAAGATCCCAGTTCCCTCACCTTTGGAGTAGAATAACTCTGAAGAATGTACTGGTTCCCTGCTTGATAATGCACCCTATTGGGTTACCTAACCCGCCCTGTCTCACTTCCCCACTCCCCTGCCTATGTTTCCTGGGATACTCCCCCCACCCCGCCACCAAATCAACTACTTGCTCTCAGATCTGTGTTTCATCCCAAGCTAGCACACAGCCTCATAAGAGAAACAGTCAAAATAATGAGCTAAGGTTTTAGCAGAATAATACCTAGGGTTTGCACAGTTGATCTTTGCCAATGTTGAATTCAGCAAACTAGGAACTGTTATGAAAAGCTAAATGGAAGTGAATTAAGTTCATGAGATTCAAGCAAGACAAACCCTCGGGCTCCTAAGTAGGCGACAGGTAGACAGACAGGCAGTTGGAGGGAAGGATGGCTCCAGCCATCTATGGGACCTGTAAGTTGAGACCTTAGCCTGGGGGCCAGAGGCAGGCAAATTGCAAAGCTGAGGAAAGACAGTCCCTACTCTTTACCATGTAACGTGCCTGTCTGTGCCTCACCCCAACGTATGTGTGTGTATATGTATGCACACAGAGGATCTCTACGACATGTATATGTGAGTGGGCTTGTTGGGTGGAAGACACCAAATCCACAATGGTGGTCCCCTCTGGTGGTGGGCATAGTGACAGCAAGTTCCTTGGAAGGAACGCAATTGTTCAATGGGCATTTGTCTCATCATTGCTATGTCTTTGTGCGTCCAAAATACATTGTTCATATTTTAAAATATATGAATCTACTCTGGCTTTGAATCAGCCAAGAAACACCATTTTCTGTCTTCACTTTGTTGTCATGATGTGTTAAAATTTTCTCTCAAACACACTATCATTACTCTTGGATCCAAGAAACATGCACTAAAGAATCAGTCCCGTGCAAAGTCTGCAAAACAAAATTATTTAATCTGTGGCTGACAAAAGTTTTCTCTAGGTTTTTTCTCTGTCTCCCAACTTCTTAAAAGGTCCATTTCCAGAATATCAACTTAAGTAAACAGTCCTCACTTGTCGGGGAATTCCAGGATATGCTTCATGCACTGGGCACTGAAACCAAGCAGCTTTGTGAGAAAAGTGATCTAGGTCATTTCAGGCTTTCATCCTTTGTGATTTCAAGTCAATAAAAACAGTTGGCCAGGACGGTGACTCAGGATTTGGCTTGCTCTGTCTTACTTGATTAGAATAATAGCAGGTTGATTTGGCTTATTTCATTCCTTTTCACTTCTTTATTCTTGCTCAGAATTAGATAAAGTGGCTATTATTCCTCTCCCACCTCTAATCAGTTAACTCTGAGCAAAAAAATTATTTTTGCCAAATTGATGTGATCGCACACAAGGTTTCCAAATTAAATAACCCTGGCTTTTCCTCACTTCCTCACCAAAAATTCCATCCATGAAGGTATATTTCAAAAATAGAAAGTGAGCACAATGACCATGTGAGTTTCCGTTAGGAGGAATCGGGGCTATGATTCAGCTGTTTGGCGGACACTGATTACCTAATCAAGGCAACGCCTGCTGCTGTTTAGAGGTGATACCCTGAAGAATGAAATCTTCCCCTTTCTGAGTGTCCCCTCAGTTCAGAGATTTCAAAGTATTTTTAAAATATTAATGAGATCTGAAGGCATGTCTATACTAGCAGATATCAGGCCGTCAATAGTTTATCTTACTCACCCAAAAGAAATAATACTTTAAAAATACAAATAGCTCAGATTCATTAAGCACATAATATGTATGAAGCACTAAGTGTGTGTGTGTATGTGTGTGTATGTGTGTGTGCTTTCATTATCTCGTTTAATCCACACAGTATTGTTAGGAGGTAGAGATTACTAGTATCCCTATTGTACAGATGAGGGGGCTGAGGTAAGTAACTTGCCTAAAGTTGCACAGCTACTAAGTATTAGACTGGTTTTTGACCCCAACCGGTCTGGTTCTTCACTTTACCTTTTTGATTCCTTTGCCATTCTGAGGCTCAGAGTGGGCAGGTAACTTGCAAATGGTCACACAGCTATGGAATGGTAGAGCCAAGGTTTTTAACTCAGATCATTTTGTGAAGCCAGAGACGTTAATGATTGCTTTTCTCGGGGGAAATAGAAGTCCTTAATCAAGGTCCTTCTGTAGATTATGGGCAGTGCATGCAAGAATCCCATTTCTCCTAGTTACCAAGCTTCTTCTGAAGTGTTAGCTAACAGTTGCAAATGACTTATGGGGCAAGGATTTTATATATTTAAAGGCTCTGCCTCTGACGCAGACGCAGGGACCATCTGAAGATCAAGTAAGTTAGAAAAAGGAGGTAAGATATGTCCTTTTGCGCCCAAAGAAAAAGACAAAATTATCAGTTGTCCTTGTGTGGCTTGGAATTAGAAATGATACAGACTTTTTTCTTTTTTTTTTTAAAGATTTATTTATTTATTTATTAGACAGAGAGACAGCCAGCGAGAGAGGGAACACAAGCAGGGGAGTGGGAGAGGAAGAAGCAGGCTCCTAGTGGAGGAGCCTGATGTGGGGCTCGATCTTGAAACGACAGGATCACGCCCTGAGCTGAAGGCAAACGCTTAACAACTGCGCCACCCAGGCACCCCTGATCCAGACTTTTCTACTTTAGAGCAAAGAGACAAGAAAAGCTAAGTGAGAAGCCACTGGAACAGACGCTGTAAATAAAATGCTTTAAGAACCTAGGTTCCAATGGTACTTTTTCTCTAGCAAAATCACCAGTCTCTTAACATGACCAAGTGTGATTCATAGCAGTGAAGGCATCCTGGGTGAAATCCCAGCATGGGGCAACAGATAGGAGATGGGCCAGTGGGGAGGTGTCAAGGTAACACGGTTTAGGGTGGACTTACCCTCTTTTGGGGCCTTGCAAGCGCCAACCTGCACAGGACCGAAATTGCATCATTTTTCCAAGTCAGACTCTTGAGTGCAGGTAAAGGGCAGTTTCCCTGAAGCACTCAGCCTGAGGTCACCAGGAGTAGACAGAGCAGAGGTGGAGAGAGAGCCGAGCCAGGTCTGGAGAGTGCTCTGTGGGGGTGTTAACACAAAGGCACTGCCAGCATCTTGGGTTCATCCCAAATGGGCCTGTGAAGAAGAGGCCAGGGGAGCGGGGGAGAGAGGGCGCTGGAGACAAGAAAGGGTCCACGGCCCACCAGGTAGGCTGCATCTCCGGGGATGCTTCCTTCTGCTCATGAGGAGCTTCTGGGCAGTAAAGCCATAGATGCCTGTAGAGTCCTGCATGTTTGTCATACCCTAACCCCTCAGAGGCTTTTCGCTGCACTCTCTCCCTCATCTGCCCCACTTAGGTCCATACTGGTTTTCTTTCCCTAGAATGTTCCCACCTCATGGTTTTACCCTTGCTGTCATCTTGGGAGAAAGGCAGTCCTTGCTCTGCACACAGCTGCCTTCTGCTGTCCCACCTCCTCTTTAGCATCACCACCTTGGGGGGCCTTCCCAGGTCCCCCAAACTAAAGGAGTGCCTGGCCCTCCTGCACACCAGAATGATCTTGTTCAAGTGCAAGTATGTGCAGACAGCTCTCCATAACAAAAGCACCTCTGGTAGCGTGAGTTCCGCGGTGGCCAGGGTGTCGTTTTATTTACTGCTGTCAAGAGTGGCTGGAGTATAACGGACACTAGCAGATGTGTGTTGGACGAACTCCATCTGCCTGTTTCAGGCAGACAAGACTGTCCTCTTTATGGTTTGTCGTGCTCTTCTGTGGTATATTTATCGTGTCCACGCTCTCTGATGAGCATCTATTTGAGAAACCAGATCTTGACATGTGGGTCTTCCTGTCTGTGATATTATGGGAGTCACGCTGGGCCCCTGAGTTTTGTGTGCCGTGAATATGAAAAAAACATCTGATCTCTGAAAGAACGCAGATTGCAACAGTAAAAAGGATGGATAAATTGCCCATTGATACCACGGAGCACTACTCAGCAATAAAGAGGAAAGAACTTCTGGTTCATGCAAGGACATGGGTGAACCTCAGAAACCTTCTGTTGAGTGAAAGCAGCCAGACACAAAAGAATACATATTCTACGATTCCATTTATACAAAGTTCTAGAACAGGGAAAACCGATTTCTAGTTACAGAAATCACAGCTTGGTTCTGCATGCAGGGCGTGAAGACTGTCTCGAAAAGTGTGAGACCTCTCCCAGGTGAAACGGAAAGATTCTGCATTGTTCTGAGCAGTTGTTACACAGGTGCACACATGTGTCACAGATCCTTGACCTGGATATAAGAATTGTGCATTTTGTTGTATGGAAAACAAAAAGTTATTTTATCTTATTTTTTTTAAAACAATTAACCAACTTAGAGTCCATCATTAGTTTCAGATGTATTGTTCAATATGTTATTTTTAAAAATCCCACTTTCAACAACCCCAAGGTAAAACAATGAGATAAAACTGGTATTGAATTGTAAGGAAGATTGAAACTCGCCAGAAGTATATTTGGAGTACAACAGCAGAACAGCATCAGAGAAGACTTTTTCCAATGTAACTCTGAAGAAGCCAAATCAAGCTAGTGGAAGAAAGAAAAGGGAATTTTTTATGTCATGCAACCAGGACGTCCAGCTGTGGAGTTGGCTTCAGGGATCAAGGCTGACATGCATCCAGGTCTCCCTGGCACTCAGTTGCATTCTGCTTTCTCTCTCTGTTTTTGTTTTGTGTTTTGTGTTTTTTGCTTTGTTTTGCAGGCTGAGCCATCATGACAACTACAGGGAATGTCCACAGAGGAAACAAAAACATCCCACAAAAGCCACTACAGTATTAGAACAAAATGATGGAGGAAGGCCAGCTCCTCATGAACTACTTAAATGTCACCATTAATTTACTGATATCAATGAACTACTTTCAATTTGGTGAGCTGGGGAATCTTTTTGTGTGAGGAACATTTTAAATTTTACGTTCATGCTGAACACCTAAAACCCACCACAGCTGAGTAGCAACCATGAGACCACCGTGCCTGATGCTTCCTCTTCTGCACAAATAGATCATCGCTTCATTCAAGAGGGCAAACATTCCTGTATTAGACTATCGCCTGATAAAAAGGGGCTTCCTCTAGTCCCCAACCTTCCAGAATTATCACTAAGCCAGGACACGTGGAAAGCTTCCGTGCTTGAGTTTTCCCACACCCACAGAAAACTCCCAGACTAGAGCATTAGGTGGTCTCTACTTACCCCAAGGGACAAACAAGCCTTTCCACGATCCCACGATAGTTTTGAAGGAACACTTAAGCTTTCCGAAGGCTTTTTGGTCAGTCGTTTTCCAAAACATGAATCTACAGTTCTGAGGAAACAAAGAGCATGTGTGGGCCCTTCTGTTTCCAGTTTTGGACAAAGTACAACATTAGTTATCAGTTTAAAAAAGAAAAATTCTAGTGTTCTTTACCTAACGTACTTAGTGAAATAGTTGTTAATGTAATTTCCTTGTAAAAGTAGGCCATTTCTATCAGAATAAGTTCTGGAGCTGGTAAGGAATCAAATGCAAACATTGGAGTCATTTTTACAAACCAGAAATACACGTGGGCAAGTTTCATAAAAGCCCAGGAAATAAGTTTAAAGTCTAATGATAGGAAAGAGAAATACCTGCAATTAATCCAATAGACCAAATGTTTCTATTTCTAGTGTCTATGGATCTCATACTATTGATTAGAAAATCACACAAATCCCAATATAAAAGTGAACTAAAGGTATAAATAAAATAATTCACAGAAGAAATACAAAAAAAACTATCAATCTCACTACCAAGCAAAGAACTACAAATTGAACAAAATTGGGATGCCGTTTTTCTCCTAAGTCAGCAAAGTGGTTTTTAAATGAACAGTGTAATGAGCACATTGAAACATCACTGGTCAGAGCATAAATTCAGACAGTTCAATAAGCAACTTGGACTTAAATAAGTCTATATTCTTTAGCCTTATAATTTCCCATATAGGAACCAACCTAGAGAAATAGGAGGAAAATTTAAATATGCACATAGGTACCCATCACAGCACCTTCTATGTACAGATATCACAGCACTGTTCAATAATATTAAAAACTATAATTAGAGGAGGAATTAAGATGGCGGAGGAGTAGGGAACCCATTTTTCAGCCGGTCCCCTGAGTCGAGTTGGATAGGTACCAGACCAGCCTGAACATCCACGGAATCAGCCTGAGACCCAGGAAGATACATCTGGATCTCTACAAATGAACATCTCCAGGGCTGAGTATTGAGGTACGAAGTGGGGAGCCGTGAAACCATGCACAGATAAACGCAAGGGGGAGGGAGCTGCCGCGTTTGGGCGCCAGGAAGCGGTAGCCACCTGCACAGGGGAGCGGGCGGACTCGCGGACCAGCACCCGCGAGAGAGCAGACTGAGACCCTGAGCCGGGAACGCGCGCCACCAGACTGAAACTGAACTCTGGTGTGCTCACTGGAACCAGACTGAGACCGGGAGCTCCGGGAGCGCGGGGGGCGGGGGGGGGGGGGCACTGGTGGCTGGCGGTGTTAGAAACACAAAGGACAGAGATGCCCCGGCCCTGGAAGTGAGGGCTGGGACGCTGGGTGTGGGGCGCACATCCCTGGACGCTGTAGGGTTGAGCAGCACCAACAGAAACAGAGTTAAAGTGGCAAGAACATCAGTGAAGAACGGTCCACGATCCCTCTGTTCTGAGACAGAGGCTGAGATTCGGCCACTGCTGCTCTGACTCTCAGAAGAGGCACAGCAAACTGCCAGGGAAAGCCTCCAGAGAACAAAAGCCTGGAAATACCAGCTCACAGTGTGCCCATCCCCATCCCCCCTCACAGGGGACACGGAGACTCTACCCAAACAGGGCTGCCTGAGTATCAGCGCAGCTGGCCCCTCCCCCAGAAGGCAGGCTGAAAAATCAAGAAGCCCACGTCCCTAAGATCCCTATAAAACAAGGGCAAACGGCCTGGGTCCCGGTCAGTAATTTGGGGTCTGACCAACCCCGCAACCTCTCCTCATCAGAATGACGAGAAGGAGAAATCCCCCCCCACCAAAGAAAAGACAATGAGTCTGTGGTCTCTGCCACAGAACTAATGGATATGGATATAACCAAATTATCAGAACTGGAATTCAGAGGAACAATGGTCAAGATGATGTGTAGACTTGAAGAAAGTATTAACAAAAATGTTAATGAGAATATAGAATCTCTAAGGGTGGAAATGAGAGCGAATCTGACAGAAATTAAAACTTCTATGAGCTAAATGCAGTCAAAACTAGGGGCTCTGACGACCAGGGTGAATGAGGCAGAAGAACGTTATCAGCGAATTGGAGGATGGGTTAGTAGAAGAAAAAGTGAAAACAGAATCTGGACTCAAAAAAATCCACGCTCAGGAATGTAAGTTACGGGAGATTACTTACTCGAAACGTTCCAATGTCAGAATCATCGGCATCCCCGAGGGGGTGGAGAAAAGCAAAAATTGTAGCTGAAAACTTCCCTAATCTAGTAAGGAAAACAAACATTTGTGTCCAAGAGGCAGAGAGAACCCATCCCAAGCTCAACCATGACAAACCTAAACCACGTCACATCATAGTGCATTTCGCAAATATTAGATCCAAGGATACAGTATTCAAAGCGGCCAGGGCAAAGAAATTTCTCACATACCAAGGCAAAGGTATCAGAATTACGTCAGACCTGTCTACACAGACCTGGAATGAGAGAAAGGGTTGGGGGGGGCATTTTTAAAGCTCTTTCAGAGAAAAACATGCAGCCAAGGATCCTTTATCCAGCAAGGCTGTCATTCAGAATTGATGGAGAAATAAAGACCTTCCAGAATCGCCAGTCATTGACCAATTTCGTAACCGTGAAACTAGCCCTACACGAGATCCTAAGGGGGGTTCTATAAAGGTAAAAAGGCCCCAAGAGTGATACAGAACAGAAAGTCACAACCGATAGAAACAAAGACTTTACTGGCAACATGGCATCACTAAAATCATATCTCTCAATAATCAGGCTCAATGTAAATGGCCTAAATGCTCCCATAAGACGCCACAGGGTTGCAGATTGGATAAAAAGACATGACCCATCCATTTGCTGTCTAAAAGAGACTCATTTTGAACCTAAAGATACATTCAGACTGAAAGTAAAGGGATGGAATACCATCTTTCACGCCAATGGACCTCAAAAGAAAGCTGGGGTAGCCAATTCTCATATCAGACAGATAGAATTTTAAACTAAAGACTATAGTTAGAGACACAGAAGGGCACTATATTATTCTTAAAGGATGTATGCAACAAGTGGATATGACAATTATAAATATATATGCCCCCAACAGGGGAGCAGCAAGATACACAAGCCAACTCTTAACCACAATAAAGAGACATATAGATAAAAATACACTAATAGTAGGAGACCTCAACACTCCACTATCAGCAATAGACAGATCACCTAAGCAAGAAATCAGGAAAGAAACAAGAGCTTTGAATGCCATACTCAACGATTTGGACATCATAGATATATATAGAACACTACACCCCAGAACCAAAGAATACTCATTCTATTCTAATGCCCATGGAACATTCTCAAGAACAGACCATGTTCTGGGACACAAAACAGGTCTCAACCGATACCAAAAGACTGAAATTATTCCCTGCATATTCTCAGACCATAACGTTTTGAAATTGGAACTCAACCGCAAAGAAAAATTTGGAAGAAACTCAAACACTTGGAGACTAAGAACCATCCTGCTCAAGAATGATTCGATAAACCAGGAAATCAAAAATCAATTTAAACAATTTATGGAGACCAACGAGAATGAAAACACAACGGTCCAAAACCTATGGGACACTGCAAAGGCAGTCCTAAGGGGGAAATACATAGCCATCCAAGCCTCACTCAGAAGAATAGAAAAATCTAAAATGCAGTTTTTATATTCTCACCTCAAGAAACTGGAACAGCAACAGAGGGACAGGCCTAATCCATGCACGAGGAAGCAGCTGACCAAGATTAGAGCAGAAATCAATGAATTAGAAACCAGGAGTACAGTAGAGCAGATCAACAGAACTAGAAGCTGGTTCTTTGAGAGAATCAATAAAATTGACAGACCACTGGCAAGACTTATCCAAAAGAATAGAGAAAGGACCCAAATGAATAAAATTATGAATGAAAAAGGAGAGGTCACAACCAACAACAATGAAATTGGAAGGATTATTAGAAACTTTTATCAACAGCTTTATGCCAATAAATTAAGCAATCTGGAAGAGATGGAGGCCTTCCTGGAAACCTATTAACTACCAAGATTGAAACAGGAAGAAATTGATTTTTTAAACAGGCCAATTAATTATGAAGAGATTGAGTCAGTGATAAACAACCTTCCAAATAACAAAACTCCAGGCCCGGACGGTTTTCCTGGGGAATTCTACCAAACATTCAAAGAAGAAAGAATACCTATTCTCCTAAAGCTATTTCAAAAAAATAGAAACAGAAGAAAAGCTACCAAACTCATTCTATGAGGCCAATATTACCTTGATCCCCAAACCAGGCAAAGACCCCCTCAAAACGGAGAATGACAGACCGATTTCCCTAATGAATATGGACGCCAAAATCCTCAACAAGATCCTGGCTAATAGAATCCAACAGTACATTAAAAGGATTATCCATCATGACCAAGTGGGATTCATACCTGGGGTGCAAGCGTGGTTCAACATTCGCAAATCAATCAACATGATACATCAAATCAACAAGAAAAGACTCAGGAAGCATATGATCCTTTCAATTGATGCAGAAAAAGCATTTGACAAAATACAGCATCCTTTCCTGATTAAAACCCTTCAGAGTGTAGGGATAGAGGGTACATTCCTCAATCTCATAAAACCATCTATGAAAAGCCTACAGCAAATATCATTCTCAATGGGGAAAAGCTGGAAGCCTTTCCCATAAGATCAGGAACACGACAAGGATGCCCACTCTCGCCACTATTATTCAACATAGTACTAGAAGTCCTTGCAACAGCAATCAGACAACAAAAAGGGATGAAAGGTATCCAAATTGGCAAAGAAGAAGTCAAACTGTCTCTCTTCGCAGATGACATGATACTCTATATGGAAAACCCAAAAGAATCCACCCCCAAACTTCTAGAAGTTATAGAGCAATTCAGTAATGTGGTGGGATACAAAATCAATGCTCAGAAATCAGTTGCATTTCTATACATGAACAATGAGACTGAAGAAAGTGAAATGAGGGAATCCATCCCATTTACAATAGCACCAAAAACCATACGTTACCTTGGAATTAACCAGAGACATAAAGGATCTATATTCTAGAAACTATAAATCACTCTTGAAAGACATTGAAGAAGACATAAAAAGATGGAAAAATATTCCATGCTCATGGATCGGAAGAATTAACATAGTTAAAATGTCCATGCTACCCAGAGCAATCTACACTTTCAATGCTATCCCGATCAAAATACCGAGGACATTTTTCAAAGAACTGAAACAAATAGTCCTTAAATTTGTATCAAGCAGAAAAGGCCTCGAATCACCAAGGAACCGTTGAAAAGGAAAAACAAAGCTGGGGGCATCACAATGCTGGATTTCGAGCTGTACTACAAAGCTGTGATCACAAAGACAGCATGGTACCGTCACAAAAACAGACACATAGACCAATGGAACAGAATAGAGAACCCAGAAATGGACCCTTGGCTCTTTGGGCAACTAATCTTTGATAAAGCAGGAAAAAACATCCGGTGGGAAAAAGACAGTCTCTTCAATAAATGGTGCTGGGAAAATTGGACATCTACATGCAAAAGAATGAAACTTGATCACTCTCTCACACCACACACAAAAATAAACTCCAAATGGATGAAAGACCTTGATGTGAGACAGGAATCCACCAAAATCCTAGAGGAGAACATAGGCAGCAACCTCTAGGACATCGGCCAAAGCAATCTTTTTCATGACACATCTCCAAATGCAAGAGAAACAAAAGAAAAAATGAACTTGTGGGACTTTATCAAGATAAAAACTTCTGCACAGCCAAGGAAACAGTCAAAAAAACTAAGAGGCAGCCCACGGAACAGGACAATATATTTGCAAATGATGCTAGAGATCAAAGACTGGTATCCAATATCTACAAAAACTTCTCAAACTCAATATGCGAGAATCAAATAAACAAATCATAAAATAGGCAGAAGATATGAACAGACATTTTCCAATGAAGACATACAAATGGCTAACAGACACATAAAAAAATGTTCAAAATCATTAGCCATCAGGGAAATTCAAATCAAAACCACACTGAGATACCACCTTACACCAGTTAGAATGGCAAAAATTGACAAGGCAAGAAACAACAAGTGTTGGAGAGGATGTGGAGAAAGGGGATCCCTCCTACATTGTTGGTGGGAATGCAAGTGGGTATAGCCACTCTGGAAAACAGTGTGGAGGTCCCTTAAAAAGTTAAAAATTGAGCTACCCTATGACCCAGCCATTGCACTACTGGGTATTTACTCCAAAGATACAGACGTAGTGAAGAGAAGGGCCATATGCACCCCAATGTTCATAGCAGCATTGTCCACAATAGCTGAATCGTGGAAGGAGCCGAGATGCCCTTCAACAGTTGACTGGATTAAGAAGCTGTGGTCCATATATACAATGGAATATTACTCAGCTATCAGAAAGAACGAATTCTCAACATTTGCTGCAACATGGACAGCACTGGAGGAGATAATGCTAAGTGAAATAAGTCAAGCAGAAAAAGACAATTATCATATGATTTCTCTCATCTATGGAACATAAGAACTAGGAAGATTGGTAGGGGAAGAAAGGGATAAAGAAGGGGGGTAATCAGAAGGGGTAATGAAGCATGAGAGACTATGGACTCTGAGAAACAAACTGAGGGCCTCAGAGGGGAGGGGGTTGGGGGAATGGGATAGACCGGTGATGGGTAGTAAGGAGGGCACGTATTGCATGGTGCACTGGGTGTTATACGCAACTAGTGAATCACTGAACTTTACATCAGAAACCAGGGATGTACTGTATGGTGACTAACATAATAAAAAAAAAAAAAGAAAGAAAATTCTTTATTAAAATAAATAAATAAATAGATAGATAGATAAATAAATAAGTAAATGAAAGGGGGAGAAAGGAAAAAAACATAAGCACACAAAATCAGGGAACAGGACAGGGATAACAGCCCCAGATACAGAGGAAAAAGCTGGATGAAACAGATGATTTTCTATGAATGTATAAATCACCAAAACTAAACCAGAAAGAGATAGAAAATCTAAAAAAGCACCAAGCTTTTTTTTTTTTTTTAAGATTTTATTTATTAATTTGACATAGAGAGACAGCCAGTGAGAGAGGGAACACAAGCAGGGGGAGTAGGAGAGGAAGAAGCAGGCTCCTAGAAGAGGAGCCTGATGTGGGGCTTGAGCCCAGAACGCTGGGATCACGCCCTGAGCCGAAGGCAGAGGCTTAACTACTGAGCCACCCAGGCGCCCCAAAAGCACCAAGCTTAGGTAGTTTTACTGGGGAATTGCACCAAAGTTAAAGAAACAGATCATTTCAAGAGTATTTAAACTGGCTAAAGCAGAGAAAGCTTTTAATAAAGCTAAGGAAAGCACTAAAACAACTTGATAAAGATTACATTAAAAACAAAATTACAAACTGGTTTCACAAATCACAATGTAAAATGACTCAGTAAAATATTACTAGAATCTGGCTACACACTAACAGAGTTTTCACTGATGATTCAATAATAGGACGATGATTCAATAACATAAAATCTGTTACTATTATTCATATGAACAGGTCAAGGAAGAACATCTGTATAATTTCACAGATGCTAAAACAGTATTTAATAAAATCAACAACCATTTTTGATTAAAAAACAAATAGCAACAACACAGCCCTTAGTAAAATAACTAGTGTGGCAGAAACACTAAAAGCATTCTCAGTGAAGTAAGGAACAAGACAACGTACCCACTATCATTCTTACTTAGTATTTGATCTTGTCCTGGAAATACAAAGCAACCAAAAAAGAGAAACAAGAGACATAAAAAGTAAAAAACATGGAATGAAATTCTTATTATTTGTAACTGATATGATATTATACCTCAAAATCCAAGAGAACCAACTGCAAAAACTACTAAAAACAATATGATGACATAAGTTACTGCTTGAAAAATCAGTAAGTACAGGGGCACCTGGGTGGCTCAGTCGGCTAAGCATCTGCCTTGGGCTTACGTCATGATCCCAGGATCCTAGGATCAAGCCCCACATTGCATGGGGCTCCCTGCTCAGCAGGAAGCCTGCTTCTTCCTCCCCCTCTGCCTACCACTCCCCCTACTTGTCTCCTCTCTAATAAATAAATAAAATAAAATAAAAATTAGTAAAGTACAATAATAAAAATATGTAATATAAGAAAGGGTCCTATTTTCAACACCAAAAAAGATCAACTAGAAATAAATTTAAGAAATGTACAGGATTTTTACACAAACCTTTTAAAGACATTTCTGAGACAACTGGAGAAATGTGTATTTAGATTGGATATTAGATTAAATTAGTAATAGGCAATAAATTGTTAATTTTGATAAATATAAAAAAGTTTTGATAAATATAGCAGCGAGGTTATATATATTTCAAAAGTCTCGATTTGTTCCAGTTCCCAAGTTATACTCTGAAGTAGTTACGAATAAAATCATTTGTTTTAAAACATTCTAGTCCCCCACCCTACAAAGAAATGGAGGGAAGAGGGACAAATGATTCAAGATTGGCAACACATGGCAAACTGTTTAAAAAGACGTGATGGATACATCCAGGTTCATTATATTCTCTTCCCTACTTTTGTGTATTTGAAAATGTGCACAATAGGACCCAAACAAAGGCAGGTACTGAGAGACTCAAAGGTACACAACAGGCTTATAAAAACACACAAAAATTGCCACCTAACAATTAGAAATGCAAATTAAAGCTACAAATCAGATGTCATTTTCATCAATCAAATAGAAAAAAGATCCAAATATTTGGTGATATTCAGTATTGGGGGGAAAGGAAGTAACTGCTGACCTGCTGGGGAAAAGTATCCATCAGTACTTTGGAGGACTCCTTGGCCTCACCTTTCAAAATTATAAACACACACTCCGTGGCCCAGCAATTTCACTTCTTAGGAATTTATTCTAGAGATACTAATTCAATAAGTATTTTCCGCCACCTACTATGGCCATACACTAGAGACACAAAAGTGCAAGAAACAAGGCCCCTGCTCTCATGGGGTTCCATTATTGTAGGGGAGGAGAGAACCAATAAAGCCAATTAAGTACACGGACAATTGCAAGGTCAAGAGAGATACGTGTGATGAAAAAAGCAAACAGAATAAGGGTGTTGGGAGTGGCAAGAAGTCTATTTTGGATGGGCTGGTCTGGGAGGGCCTCTCTGAGGACTTGACAGTTGGGCAGAGACCTGGGTGAAGAAGAAAACAAAGGAGAAGAATGACCAGGACAACATTCCAAGAAATAGGGAAGGAAACCACAGAGTAACACATAAATTTGGCTTTCCTGCCGTCTGCTTCTCTTTTTATTTCCTAACAGCCTTTCGTTCCTCCAAAGGATATGAGCACCTCTTGAATGTCTTTCTTTGTCCTGATACAAAAATGAAAATAAGCGTATCTTTTAAATACAGTACATCTTTTGAGGAAGGTGCCAGACCAGCACTGTTTCTCCAAACACTATTGTGCGTAATAATTTCATTTCTTCAAAGGAAGACTTCCCAAACTTATCTAGGTGTAATGCCAAACCTGTTTACAAAAGTACATTCAAGCTAGAATTAGTTTCACAAAAGATATTGACCAGTTACTAGATAATTTTATAGAAAAAAAATACTGTCAGTCCCTGCCCTTCTGGCAAGAATGCGAACCACTGACTTAGAGAAAACTATAGTTTAATTTCATAACCTTTTAAGCAATGAGGTTGAAATGTTGAAGTGTCTATTTGGATAAATATTTCTATTTATTTGGATAAATATTTCTATTTATCCAAATATTCATTTTCAATTTCATGGTCTTTTAGACAATGATACTGATATTTTTAGAGACCATTTTAATAAATATTTGACACTGAAGTGGCCAGTGTCAATTAAGGGCATTCCAGTTGACCCCAAAAGAAACGACTCTGCAACAACACCTGAGAACATTACATACTAACCTGTTCAAAACCGTGAAACACCCAGACTTCAAACTTGCCATGAATGATACGTTCTGTGAACAGCCAGATTAATTACAAAGCTAGCATATGGAGAGATCTGTCCCTGTGAAATACACTATCTTAATTCTGAAATCAGCTTTACCTGGATGCATTCATCTCCTATTCAGAGAACGCAAAAAAACTAAGACTTACAGATTCTACAGAGATTCCTAAGGAGACAACTCAGTGTAATCCAATTTCAAGCACCATTAGCCATCTGCACAAGCAAGGACAGGTTTCCCTCCAACAGCTGACGATGCCGTGTACCCCTGGCCACATCACACCACTGAACATTCCCCCAAAGGTCCAGCAGAGAATGCCACTTCTGACAACTAGTTACCCGAGAAAAAATTACCAAAGTGAGAAACCGGGAAAAGGTAAGCTTCGGCACACGCCAGCCGAGCAAGAGGGGCGCTCAGTTTTGAGTTCTATGCAGATCTGAGGCCAAGAATCCCAACGCTCTCTGGCTCTGGAGCCTGCCTTTCCATGTCCCACCTCTTACGTGAGAGGCGTCCAGGAGCCTCACAAGGGACGCCCCCCACGCCCTCCTCTACTCTCCAACGTGGGTTCGTGATTGCCCCCTGCTCCCAGCCCCTGGGAAAGACGCTGGTCCAGCCGGTCGAGGACGGGGTACCACAGGCTCACCTGGGAAGGGTAAGGGCACGGGGCTGGGCGCCGCGGAGGGCCAGAAAAGGACACCAGGGGAGGAAAGGGGACAGTCGGGGGCCCTCCCGCAGGCAGCTATCTGGGGAAAGGATGCCCACGGGCGGCACCAGCGGGCCAGGTGAGGAAGAAGGATGGAGGAGAACTGGAAGAGGGCACTAGAGAATGCAGGGTAGACGTGGGGCGCTCCTGCAGGCAAGAAACTTACGGAGGAGCGGGCGGGGGGCTTAAGGGCTGCCTCCGGGCCAGGTAGGGGGCCCCGCCCCTGCGCCCTGCCTCCCCTGCCCAGCGCCCGCTTCATGCCCGCGTCCGCGGCGCAGCGCGGCTCTGCCGGCCCCTTGCCCGCCACCGCAGGTTCTTCTTCAGGCGGCAGTCGGCGTCCAGCGCCGCGGCGGCTGAGCCGGAGGAGGACGAGCCCGAGGCCGCGCAGCGCTCATGCTCCAAGGCGACGGGCTCCCTCCGCTTCCTCATCCCGCGGCCGACAGGGCCAGCCGCCGACGGCGTCCGCGGACCTCGCCCGCCCGCCCGCGCTGCAGTCGCCGCGACTCGCAGGAGCAGCTGCTGCCGGGAGCCCGCAGCCCCTCACATCCCAGCCCCAGGCCGCGGCGCCCGGCTCTACTACCCGCGCCTGGGACCAGGTCGGCCGCGCCTGCCAATCAGCGCCGGGCTCCCACCGGCCCCGCCCCCTCCATGCTTCCTCCGGGAGCGCGCCCAGCGTCCCCGGCGCCGACCTGCCCCCATTTTGGAGAAGGGCGGGCGAAGCCTCATACACCATGTACACAGTATGATTCTGTGGACAGGAAACCCCTGGGCAGGCAGAACTGAACTGAGGGGGCGAACGCAGCAGTTGTCAGGGGTCAGGGTGAGAATGGCAGCAGGGGCTGCAGCAGGGACTGTGAATACTAAGGACATGAAGGAACCTTTGGGGGAAATGATAATGGTCTATGTCTCAATAAGTGTTTGGGTTGCAAAGGTGGATGCATTTGCCACAGTTCAGTGAATGTATACTTGAGTTATGTGCAGCTGGTATAGAAATTTTACACTGAAGGAAAAATACGCTAAACAAATAATGAACTCTATCTAGTAAACAATACGCACGCTGAAACACATAGGGTGAGGTATACTGATATCTGCACTTTGAAATACAGCCTAAAAAATAAAATGGATTACTATATGGAGAAATGGATAATTGGTTATTTACGTGAGAAAGCAAGAATAATAACACATGATAGGTAAAATCCAGGGGGTGGAGGAGTCTATGGATGTTAACCATAAATTTTTACAACTTTGCCATTTGTTTGAAAATTACCATAATGAAACGTTGGGTACAAAAATAAAGATGAAGCTAGATTTCAGAAGAAAAGAATAATAAGACAAAAGGGAGAGTGAGCCTTCCGAAATGGTTACATGAAGACAATGGAGCAATTTCTTCCATAGATCATTATAAAAATCAGACAAAATCACTAAAACCAACCATCTGAAGGAACTGGAAAATGACCAAAGGCAGGCAAGCACTTGAGAAGTTACTGTCAGAACTGTCCCTGCATCTGGTACAAACCAGGGAGTGTTTGTCACTTTCCTGCCTGGCAATACTGTGAGACCCAACTCTGGGAGGGCAGGACTGCAGCCCTACCGTACCACCTTAATGCGCAGCACACTGGCTATAAATTTAAGCGGGAAATTTTGGAAACAAGAGGGCTGCAAAATGCTGAGCTCCAAGGCTGAATATAAATACACTGCCCAAATCCCTGGCAGACAGTGAAATGCGCATAGGCAGGACAACCCAGGAAGCCCAGAGGCACACACCAGAGGTGAAGGCTATCCCCTGAACAATGGAGTTACCCCAGGACATCTGCCAGTTTGCTGCTCCTCTGACTAAACGTGCTTCCCAACCCAGGGCGAGCTCTAGTGGCAGAAAGCAAAAGTCTTACTGGCATGAGGTCTCAGAAGAAAGAAATGGGGGCTGGAGGACCAACTGATATGTAAAGGAGGTATGCTGGAAGCAGGGGAACCCCAAGATAAACCCCCAAATCTGAGAATACATTCTACTCCAACCTTTGACTAACCACCGAAGTAGAAAGGTGCATGTGAGACTGCGAAAGAAAGAGAAGAGAAGGGAAGAAAAATGCATCAACTGGAAGCCAATGAAACTGATCGGAGACTGGTCGGCTCCTACGAACACAACAAGATGTTTGCATCTGGAGCAGAGCTGCACAAGCACGTGCACACACACAGGAAGCCCTGGGAAGCAGTAATACCTGGCAGCAAAGGAGCACACCTCCCACTCAGATCCCGGCCTCTAAATTCCATCTCCCACCAAAAGGAACCAGGGAATCTTGGAGAAATAGCTGATTGCACCACAGGGGCAGAGAAACTACAGGAAATGCTGAGAGTATCTTACTGTGCCAAAAGGGAAGGTCGTGCTCAGAAAAGAATGGGGACGTGTCAAAACAACACAGGAGATGATTTGGAAAACCAAATCAGGGGGCATTCCAGCATCAAAATGAATGAGAGTTAAGGACTATAAGCCCCTGAATCAAACAAGAATCCGTGAAGTACTACTGGGTGAACAACTGAGTGAGTCAACAAAGGAGGGGAAACTCTCCTTAAGGGAGAATGCCAGCTGACAGGTGAGAAGAACAGCGTCCCCACTGCACGACTACCTAGCAATAACTAGTTCAAGCAAGAATCATCCGTGGGGGCGCCAAACGATCAGTTTAAAAGCTCAAAAGGTCACAGAGCCTCAAATATTTCCCTACAGATTTCCTCATTCATTACAAAGGATAAATGCTAATTTTAGAGAGCAGACACTAGGCAGATGCCGCCCTAACTTGATCACCTGAGATCAGTAATTCTCAAATTTTAGAATACATCAAAATCATTTTTTGGGCTTGTTAAAAACATAGACTCAAGCCCTAAGTTTCTGACTTAGCAGGTCAGGAGTAGGGTCCAAGAATCTGCAGCCCCACAAATTCCTAGATGTTAACCTCACCAATAACAGAACAAGCCGGCATCATGTGCCATCCTGAGACGAATAATGGATATGAGAAATGATACGATGCCCTGAGAAAGGCACAGCACCACTTCTCTGATAGCCTGGCCCCCAAAATGCGTAATCTGAGTTTAATCATGAGAAAACATCACAGGAACCCAAACGGAACAAAGACCTACAAAACAATTAGAACAGTCTCCATGATGTTCTCGAGAAAGGCTGAGAAACATATCCAGACTAAAAAGACCATAGAAACATCAATAAATACCACATGTAATTCTAGACTGGGTCCTGTATGGGGGGGAAACTACTGTAATTAACAGAGCAACTGTGAATATGGACTGTAAACTACAGAATGGCCCATGTTAAATTTGCCAATTTGATAACTATACTGATTATTCTGGGCTATGTAAAAAGTCCTTGTTTTTTTTTTTAAGATTTTATTTATTTATTTGACAGAGAGAGACAGCGAGAGAGAGAACACAAGCAGGGGGAGTGTGAGGAGAGAAGCAGGCTCCCAGCAGAGCAGACAGCCCGATGCAGGGCTCGATCCCTAGACCCTGGGATCATCACCTGAGCCGAAGGCAGACGCTTAATGGCTGAGCCACCCAGGCGCCCCAAAAGTCCTTGTTCTTGGTAAATACTTATTGAAGTACCTAAGAGTAAAGGGCGTGAAGTGTGCAACTTACTCTCTTCCAGTGTGTGAAAATAAATGTGCCACGTGTACTTCTATATCCAGAGGTGGGGGGAGGGGGCCATGCAGGCAAATGTCACAAAATGTTAACAACTGGTCAATCTAGGTGAAGGGTATTTGGAAGTTGCCTATACTACTTACAACTTTTCCATAAAAACACACAAGGCTTCATTTTAAAACAAAACAAACAACAACAACAACAAAAACAAGGAGTAGCAAATTAGAAAGGGTGGTGGAAGGGCGTTCAGAGACTGCCCGCCACACAGCCTGATATTGAGGAAAATGGCAGAAGCGGGGCCACCACACGCTGAAAATGACAGGTGTTCGTACTGAGGATCCTGAGTCATCCAGAAAAGCCCCAAAAGAGTTTAATATCTTTTAGTACATTTTGTTTAAGATGACCCGTTAAGTACCCTTTTGAACCACAAGAGAAAACAAACACGGTTAAACACTTTTCAAACTTCATGCTTCACATCCGTTTTTCTTCTATTCTACAAATACAACCTCTCAGTGGAACAGCGAGTCACACTGTAAGCTGTTCGCAGACATCCCCCCACGCGGGCGGGCTGTCCAGCGGCACACACCGCTCACACTGGGACGCACACAGCGCCCCTGCGGCGGCACGGTGACAACTGCAGCAGGACAGCCACCTGGCGGACAGCAGCTGGAAAGGTCGCCAGTTGTAAGAAGCATCCCAGCAGGGGCCAAACCCTCAAAACCAGTTAGCGCACAGATTCCCACAGCAAAACACAGGGACAGTCAGACGAGAACAAACGCAAGGCAGAACAGCCTACTCCTTCTGTTCCCAAACACGACGGTCACGGAGGCCGTTAGTGCATATTGACTACGTGATGACCATTCAGAGGACAAGGTTACCAGAGACAGTGAAGCCAGCCCCCAGCCCCCAGAGCAGCGCACGGGATAAGCAAACATAAAGCAGCTCAGGAAGGGCCTCTTACACTGCATCTTACTGTATCAGATTCCATTATAACCACACACGGCAATATCCTCTGATCGCAAAATAAGGAAGATCTCATCATTTAAATGAATGGCCTTCTTATTGTCTATAGTCAAATTTTGATTTTTAAATGAAAAGTAAATACACAACTTTCCACTCTAATCCCCTTCCCTGCCCACTGTTGTGGCTTTGCTAAGAAGGGTTTATTAGGAAAAAATGCTGAACAACTGCTCTGCAGGGCATCGCAAAGCACCACATACTAATAACAAGCGACCCTCATACATACTGTGAAGAGACCTGACTCGCAACTACAATGAAGCCTTACGTTTAGTGAAGCTAACTTGTATTATTTTCTGTGTACATTCTTAGGTCTAGCGGTTTGAAATATAATCATACCCTACAGTTACAGCTGATTAAAGACACAGCTGAAGACTGTATAATTAAGTTTGTCATGAATCAAAGAAAACATTTTTTATTAATTTTTAAAGCTAGTAAAACTATTTTTCTCCACAGCTACAAGAGCTTGAACAACATGGAAGGAATCTTAAAATAATTTAACTGATAAAACATCTTTTATTTATGCTAATTACGTGACATCCATACTACATAACCATGTTATACAAAAACAAACCACATTATAAAGCCTTCAGATCGTGAATAAGAATATAAAAATCAACCAAAGACTCCAAGATCCTATGTTTTCACAAAGTGTCTGTGCTACAATCTATTTCATTTAAACTTTCAGGATACCTAATCCAGAAATATTAAATTTAATCCACCGGAAAGAAAAAGGGAGCTCAAGCGTGGGTATAAATGTGTGTGCCTGTGTGTGTGTGTAATACCTACGCGTGTGTATATACATAAGTCATCCACCTTTTTTTGGGTTTGGCTTATTGAGGTAAAATTTACATACAGTAAAACACTGTTCGCTGGGTTCTGACTGACACAGTCAGTGTATGACCACCATCACAGGGCAGACATGGCCTACTTCCATCACCCACGAAGCACCCTCACGCCCTCCTGTACTCAGTCCTCTCCTCCCCTAGCCTCAGCCCCCGGTAACCACTGATCCAATCTGTTCCCATAGTTTTGCCTTTATCCGAATGTTATCAGGGGGGAACCACAGTTGTACAGAGCTCTGTGTTTGCCCGTAACAGAACACTCTGGACGCGCTCCTGTTTTGCTGAGGATGTCAGCAGTCAGTGCCTCTGTGTTGCTGTACAAGGACTGCCCCACCGCACAGGTGCACCGCAACCTGTTCACGCATTTCCCACCTGACGGACCTCCGAGTTGTTCTCCATGTTCGGTAAATAGGAATAAAGCTGCTATAAGCAATCATATGCAGGCCTTTGTGTAGAGATAAATTTGCACGTCTCTTGGGTAAAGGCCTCCATGTAGGACTGCTGGATCGTATGAAAAGTATATATTCAAGTTTATAAGAAACTGCCAAACTACTTTTTCAAAGTGGTTATAACCCTTTGCATCCCCACCAGCAAAGCGCGATGTACTTCTAGCTGTCCCACAGCCCTGCACCTGGGCACTGTCCCCTTCTGCTGCCTTGTTTTGTGGGAATGGGAGGCATTCTCACAGGACTGCAGCGCTACCCACTGCAGCTGTCACGGACACTTCCCTAATGAGGGATGACGGGGAGCGTCTTTTTGTGTGCATGTTGTTATCTACAGGAAATGGATGAAGTATCTACTCAAAGCTTCTCACCATTTTTCCAGTTGAATTTTTTGCTGAGACACCTATCCTTTTAATAGACAGTTTATCAAAGAAGAAATGATGGAAAGTTTGTCTATTTTGTTAAAGCACTTAGAATTCATGAGCAGGAGACACAAATCTAACATGTTTCCTTGCCATCGCCACTCCCAACGCCCCACTTGCCCCTCCCCCCTGGCAGATAGCAACGATATGCCAAGGCAGGTAGAAAGAAAGAAACATCCTCTCTCCCCCTTAGTCAGAGTGTAAGAAGCACAGGAAAAGCTGCCTGCCTACTACTAGGGTCAGAAACAGACCTATTTTCCCATTTTTACTAGTATGGGATGAATCCATAATCTTTCTTCAGTATGAGCAGAAACACCAATGACGGGGAACCACGTGCAATGGTTGGCAACACTAGTGACAACTCATCCCGACGTGGCGGAAGCACGGCTGGCACGTGACAATACTGAGGGTCTGCAGACCGCTCGGTGGGCGGCAGCCCTCGCCCTCTCTATCACAGGCAGAGCCCGCACACAGGAGCACCACGTGCGCTTCAGAGCAAGGGCTAAGCTTTCATGTAAAGGAACAGGAGAGCCTGCCACCACCACGTGGAGCCTCGGGCAGACTGTTACCTGGCTCCGGGCTCTCCTCTACAGCGTGGGGACAGTAATCACTACCTTGTTATTATAAACACTACACACAACTCAAAACACACGATGAATGACACACATAAACGGCAGGTATCACAATTCTGACGACTTCCCTCACGTAGAATTCCCGAATCACAAACGTAACTACTATTGGCAAGATAAAGGGTGTCCTGCGCAAAGCCTGGAGCATAAAGCAGAAGCTTCAGGAAGCAGGTAACATTTGTACACGGCGGACCCACTGAACTAAACACAGGCTCCTGACCGTCCATGAGAATAGCCAGGCACCCACATAAAAGGTGCAGCACATTTACGTAAAAGGTGCCCTGCAGTTGGCAGTCCTGAAAGGCACGTACGGACTTTATTTCCTATAATCCCGCCTCAGCATTTCAAACTGCGCGATGCTTCTTCTCAAAAGAAACCAATCCACTCACTCTTGGTTCTGCACCAACTCGTTCCCGAGTTCGCGACGGGCCTCCCTAACTGAGCCACGGAGACAGGGCTGCGCTTGCCCGCCTCTGCGACACCGCGGCCTCCCTGCACACCATCCTGCGCATCCAGCTAGACACAGAGCAGCCTCTGAAACGTCCTGTGGTCGCTCATCCTGCTCCCGCCTGACGACCGCAGCGGGGGGCTGCACTGGTCACTCCTGCACGATGACTGGCTGGGCCGCCTCAGTGACGGGATAGTCCATAAAGATGTTTCCATGAACAAATACATGGAATCAACAGTTTAAGATGATCTCTTCGATTTAAGTGTCTTGATATATCCTATGCGCACGTTTTAAGAAAATATTAAAATTTATGACAGGGGCCCCTGGCTGGCTCAGTCAGTAGAGTGTACAACTCTTGACCTCGGGGTTGTAAGTTTGAGCCCCACACTGGGTGTACAGATTACTTAAAAAATAAAATCTTTCAAAAAATAAAAAATTTACGACAGATGTTTAACGATCTGAATGTCACATTTTCCATGGAAATCTATTTAAAGGTCTTAAAGGAAGAGTCAGTAACTAAGTTAACATGTACCACCTAGCGAGGCGCCACAATACAAGCTTTGTAGGTTAACAAAAAGTAACCAATCTCGTCCCGCTCTGCTTTTTCTCACCTTCTCCACCTGGAATGCCTTTCCCCAACTACCGCGAGCCCCACTCACCATGCCCGGACCTGCTCCCTCAGGAGGACACCGTCCCCCTCCCTCTGAGCTCCCCATCACTGTCTTCCCCATCACGATTCTCTACCTGGTCTCGCCTAGTCCTGCAGGATCTGCCCTACGCACCTCAACCCTGCTACCATGGGAGAGTAACCTGTCCAGCATGCAAGAAAACAGATGTCCCTGGGGGTGAAGACAGAAGGAATACACATGAGCAGATGGCAAATTTTATTAAGAGGCCTTACTGTCAGGGAGAGTGAGAACTCTTAAGAATATCAAGCAAACAGAAAAAAAAAAAAAAGTGGCAACTGTTAAGCTCAAGAAAACAGGAAAACAAAAAGTTGAACTAAAAGGGAATATAATCATGCTACATTCACCAGCTCAATAGTGAGCAACATTAACAAAGTCAAAACAATTCACCAAATTATGGCTCTAAACAAAATTTGTGCTACAAATGTGGGGGAAGATGGGAGTTCAAAATGTAACTTTGTCTAAAAGTGACGCATCGATGGCCCTGCCTCTACATAGATATTGCTGGGAACCGTGGACAGAAATACTAAAAGAAACAGATAAGCAGGATTCCAGGCAGCTCTGGGAGGTGGATGGTGGAGGCAGGACAGGAGCCCGCTGGGTTCTGCGTGAATCATTCAACACTCTTTTACTTTTGAACACATGCACCTACCACCCTCTGATAGAAGTGAAATTTCTAAGTAAGAAAAAGAAACAGAATCTCTAACAGAAGCACTTCCAGCAGGACATAAGCGTTTTCCTACAACTTTTCAACCACGCTACCCCCTTCCCCCCTTCAACAGTGTCTCTCCACCCTCAGGACACAGGGCGGCTAAGGACAGCGTGCATGGCCTGAGACCTGGCATCAGCCTGCCGGCTCCATACTCTTGAGAAAGCTACTGTAAGCTCTGAACCTGACCTTTCCCCGCCCGTGACATGAAGACACCACCACGGACCTCAGGGACCCGGCTGCGTTGCTCTGCACCCAGACGGCGAGTAAGTGTGAGGATGACCGTACTCCCTGGACCTAAGTCACCCAGATGCAATCTGTCTCACTACCCTCTCCCCCTTCACACCACCGTCCAGGCGGGCTTTCATTCTGACCACGCCCCCACACTGCGCCGAGCACTTGCCAGAGTGTCCTCCAAGTCGCCACACCCGAAGGCCAAACCTCAGTCCTCATCATGACCTTTCCTGACACTTCAGAGAGTTGATCACATCCTCCTCCTGGACACTTCTTCCCTTCTTCCCATGGTGCCAGTGCTTGTGGTCTTCTTCACACCTGCTCTGTGCCAAACACTGCTCATGTTCATCCTTGAGCACTCGATGGCAGAGTGACCCGAGGCTCAGGCTTGCTTGTCTTCTCTGTGCTCACTCCCTCGGTGACCACAGACCGTCACTGCGTTTTCATGGCCACTTCCAGCTCAGACTTCTCTTCCAAGCTCCAAATGCCTATTTACAACTGCCTACATGACATCTCTACTTGGATCCCGAACAGAATCACAAACTTAAAATGCCTACAGTGAGCTCCCCATCTGCCCCTCTAAACCAAGTTCCACCCACAGCCTTCCCCCCATCTAGTTGCCCAAGCCAAGAGCCTTCTAGTCAACTCAACTCCTCCCTTTGCCCTCACACCCCTTATCCAATCTGTCAGCAAATCCTACTGGTTCTGCCTTTGAAATACATCCAAGGCCCAACTGCTTCTCACCACCTCGTTTTCCTGCTCCAATCCCAGCCTCCGCTGCTGCTCACCTGGTTCCCTGAACAGCGTGCCGACAATCTCCTGGCTGTCCTCTACTCTCCCCCACCCTCCAACCCCCACCACCAGTGTCTATTCCCAACACACTAGCCTTTCAAACCTCAGCCGAATCTCAGGGCTCAACACTGAGGGAGGGACAGCTGCCCTCCGGAGCCGACAGCCAGCACCGCCTTACCCTAGCGACTCTTTGTTTAGACAAACAGCCCCAGAACCTCACAGTTCAATCTATGTCGATTGTTCTCAGCTGCCCTGACGCTAAATAACCTATCTTTATTCTCCAAATGGGGGGTTTCAGATAGGTCTCCGGGCAACCTTCCTTTCTGTCTACTGCCTCCCCACACCCCATTAACCCTGAAAATAATCTCCATACATATTTCAGCAATTCAACTCCTCCAAAACTTTGCTTTGCTTTCCTAGAATTCTGATTGTAAAACACCTCCATCCCAAGTTCTGCCTTAAGAATGCAACACCCCAAAACAAATCAGGAACCAAGAACCTGATCCATCCTGCAGGGGCTTAAGTGGACCAGGGCACTCAGGTACATCAAGGGCCCCGGATCTCAGAGGAACACCATTAAGTCGATGCTGTACAAAGCCAGGCTTACTCGTGTGGCCTCACCAGTTGTCCAGAATTGGGGGAAACAATTATAGAAACACTGGTTATAAGGTATTTTTCCTGGGTTTACATATTTTCAAACAGGGGTGGAGGGGAGGGGAGGGCCAAACTAGAAGCAGCAGATTATATCCCGGTGCTCAAAGTTCCAGTGAGCCAAGAATGGGCTCTCAGTTCCCTGTCAGGCCTTCGTTCTGCTGCACATCACATTAAGAAGAAAAATTTTGTGTAATTTCTGTTAAATATGAAACTGTCTTGGGCTCTACCATGACGAACGATTTTTAATAGCTAATGCTGATGAAAAGTTATACTTGATATTCTCCCTCTTGTTTGGATCCACTAAGAAAAGAGAACTTATTTTGTGGCAAGCATTAAACACTACTTCATCCATGAAAACTACCCATGGGTCAAGCAGAAAACATGCAGAAACGAAATAACAAAATCTTTGCCCTTAAAGATGCAGAAACAGACTTGTACCCAATAAATATAGCCCACTGGTACAGGAAGAAACATCGAAATGTGCAGGGAGGGTGGGGAGGAGACAAGGGATGTAAACAGCTGGGCATGGCCTTCTCCAAAAGACAGCAGAGTCACACCTGGCACAGCACACAGAACAGGTGCCTCTCGTAGCCAAGAAAGGGTAGAAGGAATCAGAGAAAAGGAGCAAGACTTCCAGGCCTTACTTGGAAACTGAAACTTCGTGACACAATTTTCCTTCCCTTCCCTAATACCTAATCCTGGCAGAAACAAAAGTGGGTTTGGAGGAGAAAGGAGAACAAAGGAGGAAAGTGAACTGACCCCCAGAAGGAAATGGAAAAACAATCCAGGGTTCTGCCCCTTGGACATCTAAGACAAAGACACTTACCAAAGTCAAATTCAACGTAATTATAATGATTCTGAATTCTGAATCCATGAAGTCTAAGTTTATGGGGCTTTTACACCAAAGCAATGTATTGCTAAAATCTTACCAATGCTAATACCACAAGACAGATTGATGAATCTTCTATCAACGATCTGTCCTCGATTTACCACTAGGCCTACCAGAAAGAGCAGTCTTTGGAAATAAGACAAACTGGAATAGAATCTCAATTCTATAACCTCCCAACTGTGGAGTGCAGCACAAGTGCCAAGGTTACAAATTAACAAATCACAAATAACCCAATCTCTGGGGCTTAGTTTTCCTCTCATTAAAGTGGGGGAACTGCCACCGAATAGCAATTGCTAACATTTGTGAAAGCTGAGCACATTTCACATTTCTTACGGCATCCACCACAACCCTGGGAGAGCACCCTTTGTCAGAGGAAAGAGCTAGGTTTAAGTAGTCAGTGAAGAGTTGGCATGGAGAGAGAGCTAGGTTTCGGTAGTTAGTGAAGAGTTAGTAAGTAAGCAGCCAAGCCAACATCTGAATCCAGAGCCCGTAAGAATAAAACACGAGTAAAAAGCACAGGCTCCAAAGCCATACTGAGTCTGAATCCCAGCTTTGCTTTTTACTAACTTAGTAACCTTTAACCTCTGTTTCAGTTATGCAAATGTGAAACAGGGGCGAAGGGTAGCCTCATTCACGGGATTACTGCCAGAGACTCACTGAGGAGCTGGATGGCCCAGGGCTGACCCTGTTGGGGCACTCTTCTAGGGCACATGCTGCTACTGTCACAACTATCAGGGACAGGACTGTCATCCTGCCTGCCTCTCTCCACACATAAAAGGCACTAAACAACTAATATTTCTTCCCTCACCTACTCTGCAAAATCAACTAGCTTTTATTTGTTTCTAGTATACGTCAAAGAAACCTTAAGACAGATGAAAGAAAAATCAAAACAAAAGAAAAAACCAAAACACAAATGTAGCAAGAGAATTATACTCACAGTTCTGAAGGCCACGATAACTCTGTGAAGAAATCAAACGTGGGTTTAAAGGAAATGCTCCCGGTTTCTCTTTCCTCTTTCCATAGTCCTCAGAGAACCTGACAAGGAGAGACAACATGCGCATTAAAACCCCCTTCCTTTCACTTCTTGAAGCTCTACTGAACTCACCCCTCAGCCAGTTCCATCACCTCCCACGCAAGCCTACTGGGCAATGCCTGGGATGAGGGGTGAGAAGAGGGCACCACGTCCCTGTCTTCAAACCTATTTCTACTTAAGAAACACACAGGAAGGAGCGCCTGGGTGGCTCAGTCGTTAAGCGTGTGCCTTCGGCTCAGGGCGTGATCCCAGAGTCCTGGGATCGAGCCCCACCTCAGGCTCCTATGCTGGGAGCCTGCTTCTTCCTCTCCCACTCCCCCTGCCTGTGTCTCCTCTCTCACTGGTATCTCTCTCTGTCAAATAAATAAATAAAATCTTAAAAAAAAAAAAAGAAAAGAAAAGAAATACATGTGTAGCAACTGGAAACTATTCAAACATACCAAAAATCATAAATTAACAGGGTGTGGTTGGCTAATAAGTGCACGATACAATGACAGAGTATAGACATCTGTTCCACTGCCTTCCATCAAAACTATACTAAAGAGATATTTTTTAAAAATGTTCTAAACAGGGGCGCCTGGGTGGCTCAGTCTGTTAAGCATCTGCCTTCAGCTCAGGTCATGATCTCAGTGTCCAGGGATGGAGCCCCAGGTCAGGCTCCCTGCTCAACAGGGAGTCTGCTTCTCTCTCTTCCTCTGCCCCTCCCCGTTTGTGCTCTCTGCTCTCTCTCCTGTGCATACACTCACTCCCTCAAATAAGTAAATAAATAAAATCTTTTAAAAAAATGTTTGAAACAGCACAGGGAGAACTGAAAGGAGAAAAAAGCCAAGATTTTTGAAGTACTGGGGAAATCTTCTAACATGGAAGATTGAGACCCAAACAAAAAAGTAAAAAGAAGAAACCTGGAGGAGACAGAAACTATAAAAGACTGAAGTAGAGTAAATGAGGCAGCAGGCCCAAGAAAGCCAGGTCCTAATTCAGCAGTGGAACACACGGAAACCACTTACACTTGCACAGCAGTGTCCTAGAAGACCAGAAGTGGCAGCAGCAGTGTAGACAGAACGGGGATAAAGAAGGCATAGCCCCAAATACAGAGGAGCCGGGGAAGGCCATGGAAGCTGAAACCAGAACCTCAACGCCGGGCACAACGTGACACCCCCTCACTCTGAAAGAAGATGGGAGGGGGCATTCCCCGGAAAAGTAGAGGCATCTATGGACTGAAGTCACCCTGCCCAGCTGCACTGAACAGAGCTGGACTTAATGACTGTATATACAGTGAACAGTGAATTCTCCAGCTCTCCTACAACAGACCACACACGCACACTGCTGGCTTCCAGATTCTGAAGTCAGAATTGTGCCGGAAAGAGACTGGAGAATATTTCTGGGGAATCTGATCAGCTCCAAAAGACAGATCTAAAGATACTAACCCTGGGGACCCCCAACACATGGCCCACCCAGAATACCCTGATGTAAAAGTCAAAGGGCCCCACCACATCAGACAGGAGAAGGAAGGAAACAACCTAAAAGAAACAGAGACTATACAAACTATCAATAATATAAAGGTAAGACAACACTGCAATCAACAAAGAAAAACAGGATGTTCTTCTAGAAAAATAGAAAAAGAGCTCTTGGAAATCTAAAGAACCTTTCTGAAATCAGAAATAATAAACTAAAGAAAAGGTTAAGTCAAACTGAAGTCATCTCCCTGAACAGAGAATAAAGAGACACCCCCCCCCCAAAAAAAGGCAGAAAAGGAGGAGCAAAGGAAGGAAGAAGAAGAAGAAAAGGGTATTAAGATAATTACAACCTTTGCCCAGGACAGCCAAGTTCCGGATAATAAGACTTCCAGAAAAACAAAATAAGGAAAAGCAAGAGAGAAAACCTCAGCACAGTAATGCCAAAGAGTATTCCCAGAACTAAAAACTCCCAGTTGCCAGAATGAAGGGACCCGCTGAATATGCAGCACAGTGGATGAAAACCGACCACACAAGGTACACCATCACGATATTTCAAAAGACTTGGACAAATTGTAAAACTCCTACAAGCGTCTAAAGATGGGAGGGGAAACAAGTTACATACAAAGGAAAAATGAGAATAGCTTCTGAATTCTAAAACAGTAACATGAAAACAAGAAGGCAATGGAGCAATCTTTGAATTTATGAACAAAAATGAAATCTAATACAGAACTCTATACCCAGCGAAACCATCAATCAAGTTTCAATCATGCATGGTCCCAAAAGGTTGGCCTCCTAAGCATCCTATGTCAGAAAGCCCCTGGAGAAAGTCTTCCACCAAAACACGAGCATCAACAAAAAATGAGCAAGGCATGAGCTTCCATTAGAAGGGATAAGGGAATCCCCAGGACGACGATGAAGGGAGATTCCAGAATGGTGGCTGTGTACCAGGAGAGAGGGAAACAAGTCCAAGCCGGAGCAGTGTTGCTCAAGAGGAGGGCATGCTGAAGGCTGTCTTCAACTTGTCCAAAAACACTGTACTATCTTTTTAAAGTAATTAACGCCACCAAAAGGAAGAAGTCAGTGAAGAAAGACAAAGACAAGAGTTGCCACAAACATAAAATCCAACTCTGGACAAAAGCCAAACGATGAGAACAAAGGAACATCCAGGGACAACACAAGAAAAGACCAAAGGAGCAAGCAGCTCAGAAAAGAAGAGAACGGAGATCTCCAGGAAACTGTCTGCCAGAAATCAAATGTGAAGAGATGAGTCTGTATGACCATGAAGAAAAATTACTAAGAGGCTACTGGAAGGTATGGGGAAAATAGGTCTGGGGTAGGGGGTAATTACAATAGGTATAAAAAGGGTTAAGAATGTGGGGGACTGAAGAAAGATGAGTACCCGTCATAATGCCCTGGGCGCACCTCTATCACAGGACTTACCCACTGTACCATCATCACTGACCGACTTCTCTGTCTCCCTCCCTCGGCTGCAAAGACCTTTGGAGAGGATCATTTCTCATCCAGTTATCACCCTGCAGAGTCCAGTACAACGCCTGCTACAAGGGTATACACAAAAGCAAAGGTTTTTTTTTATTTTTTTGCATTTATTTGGTTACTGAGTATCTACTACACATACCTGCTATCCTTCCGGAGAACTAAAATTCAAAGACATATGGGCCTTGCTTGCCTTTAAAGAGTTACAACTTTTTTTCACACCTGAGAAAACAAATATTTCTCCTATATCCTCATTCTCCCCAAAAGATGAAAAGTTCACCAGGGGCTTATAGAACTTTAATAGTCTGGCTATCACTAATGGATATGGAACCCAAGACCTGATGACACTTGCTTGACGTACGCATTGCGTAATATGAAAAGAGTGCCGGCTTGGGTATCAGGACACCAGCTTTCTAGTACTTTAGAATTACTCCTTTTGAAGAAGAGAAAATCCCAACATTCTACCTAAGAATCCCAGCGTTGGTCGTCTTAAGTACAGATCCCCAAATCCTTACACCGCCTTCCTTGAATGTATTTCAACCAGTTCCCATAATTACTACATTACTATTATCTTAGTCTCACTGCCAAAAACCCAGCTGCAGGCTAACTATGCAAGAATGAGACACTGTTGAAATGACTTTAAAAAAATTTCTTTTTACCCTTAGTGCATTAAGCTAAATCCTCCAATTAAATAAAACCAAGTAACACACACACACACTCCTCCTCCTGAGAAAAGAAAGGAAAGGAGAGAGAAAGAAACAGCAAGTCCTTCTTCCACCTAAGCCAGCAGCAGAGCTGGGGGCTGGGTTGGGAAGAGGGGTAAACTTGGAGGCACAATGAATCAACGAGGTCTCCGGGGCTTTCGCCCCGAAAACCACAGGGCCACAGCAAGTTGCGCGCCAGCTGCGGGGAAGGAGCCCGCGCGGACCCGGGTGCGAAGCCCGCCCTTCCCTGAGGGCCAGTGAGTCCCCATATAGGGTCAGGGCTATTCCCCCGCCCCCCCTCCAGGTCCCCAAGGATTTCCCTCTTCCTCCTCCTTCCTCTCTCCCCCCTTTTGTTTTTGAGGCAATTGGCCGGCTCCCAAGGAAGCCTGCTGGCCTCCCCAAGCCTCCGGCCTCCCTGTGCGCTCCGGCCTCGAGCCCCTCCGTCTCTCCGAGACCCCCGAATCCACCAACTTCCCCATCTTTCACGAACCCCCCCAGGCCTTCTCATGTCCCCCAAACCTCCCCGTTTACCCGAGCCCCCGGCCTCCCCTCGTCCCCAGGCCTGCCAGAGCCCACCGACCTCCCCACAAGTCCGTCCTCCACCCAGCGCCGTTCTCCCAGAACCCGCCCCCTCGTCCCCCTTCCCTGGCCTCTCGTGTCCCCCCCGTCCTCCCGGAGACCCCCCAGTCCGCCCCACATCTCCCGACCCGCCCGCGCCCCGGTCCTCCCCACAGCGCCGTCCTCCCGGGGCCCCCTCCCTCGTCCTCCCCACTTCACCAGCCTCCCCACATCCTCGGCCTCCCGAGCCCGGCGCGGGAGGGGCCCGTCTCCGCCATATCCGCCGCGCGGACCGGCTGGTTGGCCCCGCTAGGCTCTGCCAACCCCCAGCTCCAGGAGCCGGCCCGCCCGCCCGCGTCCCGGCCCCCTCCCCAGGCCCGCACTCACTCAGACTGCGCGGGGCGCCGGGAGGCGAGGGCAGACCACTCCGAGGCGGCGCAGCGAACCGACAGGCGGTGCTCCCTCCCACGCCTCACGCCGCGGGCGCACAGCGGTCCCTGCGGCGGCGGCGGCGGCGGCGGGCTGGCGGCGGCGGCGGCGGCGGGCTGGCGGCGGCGGCGGCGGCGGGCTGGCGGGCTGGCGGCGGCGGCGGCGGCGGCGGCGGCGGGCTGGCGGCGGCGGCGGCGGCGGCGGCGGCGGGGGGATTGCGCCCTCAGGGCGTGCTGCGTCGGCGCAGGTCGCGCATGCGCGGCGACCGGCTGAGGCGGGCTTCACCGCCAAGGCGCGCGCCCGGCCGCGTCCCCGCGCCGAGCTTCCGCCCCCCCCGCCCAGGACCGGGCATGCGCCCGGCGCTCCGCGCATGCCCAGCAAGCCACAGGGCTACGCTCCCGAGACCGCGCCGGACAGTCGCGCCGGGCATTCAGGACTGCGAGGGACTGAGCGCGCATGTGGTGGCCGAGTCCGGGGAAGCCTCGGCGGGGGCCGGGAGGGGCGGCCCGCCGAACTGAGGTCCCGGGGCTCCCACCGGCGGCACTCTGGGCCGGCGGGGTTGGACCGATCTCGGGGAAGCCCTCCCACCCGCTGCCCTGCCCCGCACAGCCCGGACGCGGCCCCTTTGCAGGGCCGCCCTAGCCCGCCGCCCTGCAGCCCAGCCCCAGGGCCGGAACCCGCGCAGTCTCGCCCCGCAGTGGGCCGGGGCCTGGCCCGAGTCCTCACGCGTGTCTTCGCCAGACTTCCTGCCCACCCCGAGGAGTTAGGTGTCCCGGGCCCCTCTGCACACAGGAGAGTGAGGCTCAGGGGTGTGTTCCGTGGCATCACAGCTAATGCTGGGCTGTACTTAGATTGGAACCTGGAAGACGGCCTGAAAGAGGCTGTGGGAGGCGGCTGGAGGTAGACAGATGTGGGGCCTGCGTGCTGGTCTCGGGGCTGGAGACAGAAGAGGAGGACCCCGGGGATCTGGGAGTCACCAGCCGAGGGCAGCTGAGCAGACCCAGGACACCGAGTGGAAGGGGCAAAAATGCACTCGTCCAGGGGCTTCTTCAGGCATCCTTAGGAGCCTGGCGTTTGTTCTTTAGGCCGCAGGCAGCCTGGGGAGGGTTTCAAGCAGGAAGTAATACCTGATTTGTGTTCTTTAAAAAAAAAAAAATGACAACCTTGCGGTAGGAAATGAAACCAGAGGCAGGGCAACTTTCATCTTTATGGTGTCACTTTGATCCTCACCACAAGCCAGGAGGCAGGTTAGGGCCACACTCCTTTTCAAAGGTGAACTCCTGAAGCCCAAGAAGGTAACCCAACGTTCTGTCCTCAGAAGGTATCATTTGACTCTAGTTGTAACAGAAGCAGGTAAAATAAAACAATTTTGCTTAGCAAGAGTTTTACTATATATGTTTTTGTTGTTCTTTAATGAAATGTGTTACGGTTATTTGTAGAATTTTTTTAACTCCATCCAAGTTTCCAAGGAAATGTGTCTCTGAATGTGAGCCCCAGGGCCTTGGTCCCCAGAGTTTGCTCCACCTGGAACTCTCCTCCCTCTGGAGTGTCTCACTCCCTGCTAGAAAGTTAGCAGGGGCTTCACTGAGGAGGAGACCTTTGAGCTGGGTCTTCAGGTATGAGTAGGAGTTTTCTAGGTGGAAATGACTGCAGGAATACTAACAGCTAGATCCTCATTTCTTTCCCTACCCCATTTCACTTAACTCTCAGAACAACCCCGTGATTCAGACTCCATTAGATCCCCAGCACTGAAACAAGGACACTGAGGCCAAAGGATCTCAAGTAATTTGACTAAGGTGATGAAGCAAATGATGGATGAATCCAGGATTTGGACTCCTATCTGTTGGCTTCCAAAGCTGGGGTGCTTGGCCTCTAGGCCACCCTGTCTCGTGTGCAGAAGTATCGTGTTTGTTTGCTTTAGTCTGTTGTTTGACTTGTGTCTGGAGTGTTTATTTGAGGAAGACAAGTAGTCGAGCACCCTTAATTGTAATGTTCCCAATCCTAAAATATATCTGTATTTGTATATAGATACTGCAGATTTTAGATATAGATATAGACACAGATGTAGCTATATAGGTATATATCGATATATACATATCGATATATATGACATAATTCTGCCAATGAGAACTTACAAAGCAGTAATAGGTGTCTTGAACTGAAATCTTACCTGACTTGAGCAGCTCAGCACAGCGCCACCCAGAATACGGGTGTGCATACTGCCACCTAGTGGCAGCCTATAAGAATTACAGGGACTGTGTGATAGAAAAGGTTTTACAGAATGCGGGGACTGAAAACCTGAAGTTATAAGAGAACGGGAAACATGGGACCCTGGCATTAAGTTGTTCAATAAATATTTGTCGATGAATAGATCATCGCCAGCCGCTTTTGATTCACGATCTCCACAATGTCCTTTCCCCCTCATTTTAAAAGTAAAATAGTTTTCCCTTGATTTTAGAAATTAAAAAGAAAAATAGCAGTCATCACTGGCTTTAGTACTCAGTACTCAGTTTCCAGAATGAATTCTGGTTAATGATCTTAATGCTTTCTTTCCATCTTACTTTTTAAGAAAAAAACCATTAAAACAAAATAAAAGTGCTACCTGCTCATAACAAAGAATTCACAACATGCCAAAAATCCCCAAGATGGAATTGAGAACCCAGCCCCGGTCCCACCTGCCAGAAATAACCACTGGCATTAGGTGAACATCATTTCGGGGGACTTACATGCAAATACACAAACAGAAGGATGGGTGAGGAACAGATAGGTAGAAAGACTTACAAAACCAGAAGAATCATATATTGGTACTATATTTATGTAATTGTACTTGAATTTAACAAAGGAAAAAGAAAGGGAAGCTAATGGAATTGCTGGATTCATATGAATAGTTCTTCTAGACAAGAGAGGTTTTCAATAAAACATCCCTTCAAGTTTAAGAGAAGAGACCGTGGGGACATTAAAAGGTTGACATCATTATGATTTTTCACAAAGACATATGATCATTGTTGTTGTATAGACTGACTTCTGGCTGTGAAACATGAGCTCCCTGGCCCAGCCACACTGGCACCAGCATGCGGTTTTGAGGATACAGAAGTCCTTTCATACCAGCTGGTAAATATCGGCTGCTGGACTCTGTCCACAGTGCTCTGCTCCCCAGCTACCCCGATCCACAGCCAGGAGCAGCTCCAACCCCATCTCCCCAGGATCCAGGGCTACAGGGAAAATGGGACCCTGGACCTTTCCCCAGGACCGCCTTCCACACCCCCTCTTCAAGCAGAGCGGCCCAGTTTTTATCCGTTGTATAGACTGGGCACCCACACAAGGCGTTGCTGGCAAAACGTATTCAGCACCCAAGGGGACTGAACACCACTGCTCAGGGTCAGTCCTCAGAGTCTTGCAGCTTTACAGTCCCCGGCCTCAGAGAATAGAGACCTTTCTGCCCAAGCATGCCTCGCTCATGAAGTCATCAGAGAACACGTCTGCAACCTGAGTGTAATTCCCTTGCACCCTAGCTGGCAGCAGACACAGCCCTTCCGCGTGGAAACTCCCCCATGATCCTGCTCCAAATAGGGTGAGGCAGGTGTGGAGCCCGGGCGCACCTGCAGGCAGCGGGAAGGGAGTGAGCTTTGCTCAGGGTCGGCTCCGCACCTGGCCCCGCGCCCAGGTCCTTGTGCTGAAGCTCTTCCCCCATCCCCTGAGGGATGCTTTCTCTCCCCACCCTCCACCCCTGCTTACAGGTGAGGACGCTAAGCTTGGAGGAGCACGTGCTTGCCTGAGACCCTCCTGTCCCCTCCAGGTACAGCCTGGACGTGAACTCGGGTCTGTCTCATGCCAAAGTCTGCTCTTTCAGGGTAGCCTCCGAGGACACCCCATGCTGTGTGGAGAGGGAAAGGAAGTCAGGAGCTGCCCCCGGAAGGGGCTGGGAGTGGGAGCTCGGAGGACAGCTTCATGCTCCCTTCTGGAGACAAAGCGCCTGAAACATGACTTGGTACCTTTGTGTCCCTGAGCGCAGCAGGGCCAGACCCTGGAAGCCCCTGAGCACATGAGCAAAGGGAGCACGAGGCCCCAGCCCACGCTGACAGACAGCAGGGGTGGTCTTGGGGTCAGAGTGACCTGGGTTGGAGGCCGGCTCTGCCCCTTATCCCTGGGGCCTCAGGCACATCACTGTCCTCCCAAGCCTTTAGCCGGAACCTGTCATTCTCACATTTGCAATGACCCCAGCTACAGCAGTGGACACCAACCCCGGGAGTTGGTCAGAACCAGCTGGGAACTTCCAACCGTGGCCTGTGGGTCAGAATCCAGAGCCCAGGGGCGCCTGGGTGGCCCAGCCGGCTAAACGTCTGCCTTCGGCTCAGGTCACGATCCCAAAGTCCTGGGATCGAGTCCCACATCAGGCTCCTTGTTCCACAGGGAGCCTGCCTCTCCCTCTCCCTCTGCCTGCTGCTCCCCCTGCTTGTGCTCTCTTTCTCTCCGACAAATAAATAAAATCTTAAAAAAAAAAAAAAAAAAAAAACCCAAAGCTGTGTCCTTGGTGAGCAAGTTCACAGTCATTGGCCCAAAGGAAAATCTGCAAGCCCCTTGCCCAGCATCTAGGCATTTTGTGATTTTGGTTTCCACACCCATCCAGCCTGATCTCTTGCTAACCACCCTGCCCCACACTCGTGTCCCTTTTGCCCCAGACTCCTCCTGGCACCTCGGTCACATCCACATTGGAGCTCACACTCTCCTTGCTGCCTGGAACGTCCTTCCCCTACCCGCTTTCCTTCTGACAAACTCTTACTCGCTCTTCAAGGCCCCATTCGAAGGTCACCTCCTCTGTGAAGCCCTCCTTCACTACTCCCACAGCTATACTTCTACACCACATTCTTCGGTGGTATGGTGGGTACATGGTCCTCGTACCTGTCTCCCTGTTAGACTGGCAGCTTTCAGGGGACATGGGCCTGACACAGAGTAGTGAAGGAATGAAGAAGCAAATTGATAAAAAATGCATGGCCACCTTTGGGTGAGGGGTCTAGCCCATAGGACATGTTCCCAAGGTGGGTTGAGGGCCTGTGGAAGACAGATCTTCTGGGGCTTTGTCACAACTGCCCAGCAGTGTAGAAGTTTCCAGGGAAAGCAGAGGCCTTGGGGTCATCAGATATTTATTTTCTTTTCTTCAACAAATATGTATATAATCTATGCTCTTGGTAAAAATTCAGATAATCATGGAAGTGTGCAAAGCAAGCCATTCACACAGCCAGCCCTCCTCCCTACCCACAGAGGCCTGCTGGGGTATTTATTTTCAGTGGAAAGTTGGACTGGTTTCTCCCCACCTTGGGCCTGGAGCCCAGCGTGCAGGACTCGCCCTCAAGGGGACCGCTCGGGGCCCTCCGCCGCGTGCCCGCCTGCTGTCAGCCAGCCCCCCAGGTGAGGGCTTCTGAGCATAACCTGCTCCTGGTGGCTGGTGCCGGTCAGTCTGCCTGCGGCCGGCAGCCGTGCCCCCTGACCCTGTGCCCTCATCTCTAGCCCCTCAACCTAGCTGCCCGCGTCGTTGTGGGGGCTGCCGAGACCTGGACGAATGTTCATCCTTCCTGCCACCTCCTGCTTACCCTGAGGCTGGCTCAGAGGCAGGGCTGCCGGAGCTCCTGGTCCTGGACGGGTTGGGTGAGACTCCTGAACCCGACCAGAACCTGGGGTCCCTTCCTCCCGCCCGCCTCCCTCCCTTCCTTCCTCCTTCTCCTTCCAGCCCTCCCTTCCTCCCTCTCTTCCTTCCTCCCTCCCTCCCTCCTTCCTCCCTCTCTTCCTTCCTTCCTTCCTTCCTTCCTTCCTTCCTTCTCTCCTTCCTCCCTCCTTCTCTCCCTCTCTCCCTCCCTCTCTCTCTCCCTCCCTCCTTCCCTCCTTCCTTCCTTCCCACACATTCTCTGAGCACCCACTCTTCTGTGGTGTGGAGAGAGCACCCACTCCCCCAGGAAGGAGACTCTCATAGGCCAGGAAGCTGACAGACCCCAAAGGGCGGAGATCTGTGTTGGGAAGCACGCGGACAGCCGGACCCACGTGCTGGGTCCAGTGCGAATGGGGGAGGATAACCAGGGGGACTGACATCTCATCAGCTCCCTCCTTCCTTCCCTTCTTCATCTGGAAGGGGACATTGCAACAATGAAGCAACATCTACTCATTTACTGAGCAGCAGCCTATCCCGGCCCTGGGAACACCGGGTGGAAAGGAGACCTCAGAGCCCCATGAAGACGCAGGGATGGAGGCAGGTGCAGAATGCAGGGGGAGGTTTCCCAGTGGGGCTGGACGTGAAGGGTGAGGAAGGGCTGCCCACATGGAGGGAACTGCATAGCCGAAGGCACAGAGGCAAGAGAGCAGCGGCTGGTAGGGGAGCTGCTGGCGGCCCTTCCCTGTGGGAAGGAGGGTCTGGAGCCCTCACTCTAGGAAGTCTTGGCCAGGCTGGGGTCCCCTGACTCATTTCCTGGCCCCTTGGGCTCTCTGACCTCCTTTGCTCCCGGCCGTGGCCGTGGGGGAGGAAGTGGCACGGGCCTCTGGCTGCGCAAAGGGCCACTTTGACATCAGAGAAAGGGAGTGAGGAAGGAGGGGGGGGGGCGAGCCTGTCTTTCTGGATGCAGCTCAGGAATCCTCTCCTCTTTCTTCTCCTCCGAAGCCATGGCAACCAGGCCCACAGCTGGGGGGAACTGCCTGCCCCAGAGCTGCTTAGCGGAGGGGGTAGGCTGGGGTGCAGGCCAGGAGAGGCCGCTCTGCTCTAGCCTCAGTTTTGGCGTCTGCAGTGTGGGGAGAGCGATGCAGTGTTGGCAGCACTGAACAGGGCCCCCCAGGGAGCAGATGCCCAGGCAGGATTGTGGGGCAAGTCTGTGCGGTAAGGGAGGGAGCCCATAAGCATTCCGTGGTCCCTTTCCGTTATGCAAGGCCATCGGGGAGTCCTGCAGCCCAGTGGCCCATCAGAGGTGGCCTGCAACTCTCCCGGAGCTCGTGGCCCTCCCCAGCCTCAGTCTCTGCCCTGGAGCACCCAGAGGACACCGGGGCTGCGCCACGAGTGGGGAGCTGGGGTGGTGGCGGCCACCCGTAGCTGGGGATCTGAGTGGGGGTCTGGGGCCACCACACTGCACAAACCCTCCTCTGCCGAGGTACTGGGGCTTTGCTCTTTCCAGAACTCGGTGGAAGTGAGGAGGCGACAGGGAAGGAGGGGGCAGCCCTGTGTCTGGGTCCTGGGGCTGCACCACAAATGACCACCAAGTGGCTTAGAAAACAGGAAATACCCTCCCAGGGTCTGGAGGCTCTGAAGTCAAGGTGTCCCCGAGGCGGGCTCCCTGTGAGGCTCTGGGGGAGCATGCTTCCTGCTTCGTCCAGCTTTGGGGCCCCCAGGCCTCCCTGGCTTGTGGCCGCACCCCTCCGTCTCTGCCTCAGTCTCCATGTGGCCTCCTCCCGTGTCTCTGTGAGTCCCCCTTCCTCCTACAAGGACACCAGTCCCTAGAAATAGGGACCGCCCTGCTCCCACATGACCTCGTGTTAACTAATGCCATCTGCAAACACGCTTTTCCCGAATAAGGCCACATTCCGAGGTTCTGGGGGATCATGAATTTTGGGGGGACACTTCAACCCCCTCCAACCTGTTGGGCAGCCAGGGTGGGGGAGCTGGCAGGGGTGAAGCCAAGGTCCTGGGGAGGAGCACTCCCACGGGGATCCCAGAGGGTGGGGTGGGGCGGGGTTTCAGGGGATGGTGGGTCAGTGCTGGGGGAGAACCAGCAAAAGGAAGATGGGACTGAGCCAGGAGATGAGGGTCCCTGTTCCCCACTCTCCCCCCCAGCCACACTTACACACACATACGTGCATGCATGCAGGACAAGGTCATGTCCCTGTGTTTGCCTGCCATGGCTGAGGGTCCTGCTATCCCTCCAGGCTCCTCCTAGGACCCAGTGCCTGCAGAAAGTCCTGCCCACCGACCCTGGGCCTTCCTGGGCTTGCCGAGGCCCGAGGCCCGTGGCTCCCTCACTGCCACCGGGCAGGAGGTGGGCGATGGGGTGAACCTCCTCTCAGCCGCACCCTGCCAGGGCCTCAGTCGCCCTCCTCAGTGAAACGGGGTGATGCTCTGCAGGGGGCTGCTGGGGGTGACTTCAGCATTGGGCCCGTGGGGGTGTCCCCTCCAAGGTGGGACAGGCCCTCTCTGTCCCAGGGGAATGGGGATGAGGCAGGAGTGGGGGGCCCAGCTCCTGGGCTGAGGGCAGAGCCTTGGGAAAGTCCTGCACAGGGTGGGGGGGGCCTTCCTGGTCCCTGGGCCTCCTGGGCTCTGTTGGCTGTCACCACAGCACTCCTCACACCTGCACACACACGCACACAGACCCTCGCTTGCTCTCACTCACAAGCACACACTTATTCTTACACACTCCTGCTCACATGCTCTGCTCCACACACCCACACTGACCCCTCCTGGCCGCCATTCACGCCAGACACTCCCCCTAGCGAGTGTGCAAACAGCATCTTCCAGGATGCCAGGTCTCCCTTCCCCCTCTCTGGGCTCCTCTCCCCTCCCTTCCACCCCTCTTTCTCCTCCCTCTCCTCCCCTTCTCCTGGCCTTCTCTCCCCTCTCCCCCCTCCCTCTCCCTCCCTTTTGCTCCCCCTCTCCTCTCCTCTCCCCTCCCACTCTCCCCTCCCTTCCTCCTCTCCTTCTCCCCTGCTTTCCCTCCCCTCCCTTCCCCTCCCCTCTTTTTCCTTTCTGTCTGGGCCTCCCTGCCCCAGTTTCTGGGTTGTCCCAGTGGAACTCAGAGAACAGGCAGTTCCCGGCCCATCCCACCACTTCCCTCCTCCTGCCCTTTCCTGGAAGCTTTGGAAACCAGAAGGAGGCCAGGACAGAAGCAGGATGGAAGCCCAGTGGAGCTGAGCATGGAGCTGAGCATGGAGCTGGGCAGAGACACAGCCCAGCACACAGTGGGGCCTCAAGGGTCCAGCTTCTGTCCTCCAGACCCTTTCTGGGCCTAGTTCATTTAGGGAGGAGGGGGGCACCCCACCTTCTAAGCAGGTGTCCCCACCCTCCCCACACGCAGCTCCTCCTGCACAGATGGCCCTCCCCTGGTCCAGGCTTACCTTTCAGGGATGATGTGACAACAGCTCCCCCACCATCCGTGTCTGCTGTTCAGCCTCTAGGCCCACAGCTGTCCTGTGGTTGGTGGGACAGCTTCCGGGTCCCTGAGACACTCTCTTTTGCTCCTGTGCAGGAATGGGGTGGCCTGGGTGAGGACGGCCTGTGGAAGCCCAGACCCAGGGCCCACTCCTGCACCCACCTCTGAGCCCCACTTTCCTGGCACACGGGGGCTGTGTCTGGATCGCACAAAATAGATGCTTGGCCCCCGGGGGCATTGTTCCTGAGCATACAACTTCATCTGACCGTGGAACCCGGCCCCAAGTCACAGGCAGGGAAGGGTCAGCTGCAAGACCCCATCTCGGCCCCTCCTTCCAGGACCGCACTGCCCCTGCCACCCCACTGCCTGTCTACACTGTTTTGTTTTGTTTAAGATTTTATTTATTTATTTGTCAGAGGGAGAGAGGGAGAGAGCACAAACAGGGAGAGCAGCAGGCAGAGGGAGAAGCAGGCTCCCCGCTGAGCAGAGAGCCCCATGTGGGGCTGGATCCCAGGACGATGAGATCATGACCTGAGCCAAAGGCAGACGCTTAACTGACTGAGCCTCCCAGGTGCCCCTGCACTGTCATTAACACTAGCGCTAGTCACCGAGCACACAGACGTTCCACCCTCGTCATCCTCAGTTCCCAGGACTAGGTTTATTATCTCTCTTTTCCTACACAGGCTGGGGTCAGAGAGGCGAGGTCGGGGCGGGGGTGCCAACCTGGTTGGCCTCTCCCAGTCCTTCCACTGTGCCAAGTGTTCCAACCTCAGGGCCTTTGCACTGCTGTCTCCTCGCTAGAGCTCTGTTCCCCTTGCTATGTGCCTCAGCGACTCCTTGGTGTTCTTCCTATCTCAGCCTGAATGTCACCTCCTTGGAAAGCCCCTCCCCCACCCCCGCCCCCGCAGCCCCCTCACAGAATCCAGTGACCAGCCAGGAGGCACTTATAACAAGGAGCCCAATGTATCCAGGCATTCGCTGGTTTTCTGCCTGTCCCCTCTGCTGCCCGTAACTTCCCTGAGAGCAGGCACGAGGCGTCGCTTGTCACAGGGCCCAGCGCAGCATCTGACACACAGTAGGTGCACACGGAATAGATAGGACCTGCTGGGAACAGTGCTGAGGGCTTCCAGACCGTGGGTCTCTGGCCCTAGTGGGGCCAAAGGCTGTCTCCAGACTCCATCCCCTGGAGGGGACTGACTGGGTCAGGCCAAATGGCCTGGGCTGGGCTGGAGTGTCTGGGAAGGACAAAGCAGGTCACAGCATGTGGGGCAGAGCCAAGCTGCAAGGCCCAGGAGCTCATGAGCCAGTGGCTGGGGGGGGGGGGAGCGGGAAGGGCCCCAAAAGGGCTTGGTGGTTGGAGGCTGGGGCATGGGGCGCTATGGCACACGAACATTTGGGGTGGGACCCAGGGTCAACCCTATTTGCAGATTGTCCCCTCCCCTGGGCAGCTTATGGCTGGGCTCTGGCCAGCCTAGTCCAAATCCCCACCCCACCTCTTACTGACCATGTGCCTGAACGTCACGCCTCTTTGCTCAGCCTCCCCCAGCCCAGGGCCTGGAGACCGGGGGTTTTGGGGGGACCGAGGGACCCTCTCATGGGCCCAGCGAACACCAGACCAGTCCTAGATGCTCTCCGTCCTTGCCCAGACGTGTCAACCGAGAAGCAGCAGACCAGGGGGCGAAGGAAGGACCTCGCGGGGACTTAGTTCTGGTGTTTATACGGGGAAATGTAACATTGTGTCCAAATCAGCTGGTTCGGTTCAGACACCTGGGTCACAGAGCTTTTACTCTTATGCAGGGGCAGCCAGCCTCCACGCTGACCTCCAGTGAGCCCGCTCCCTGGGACTCACATCGTGAAGTGGCCTCCCGTCGGGGGCGGGCTAACCCATGTGACCCATGGGGGCGGCGGAAGCCAGCGGCGTGGCCTCCGTCTTGGCCCCGGACCGCTGCTGCAGGGGAGGCGCGCCGGGCCGTGGGGACGCTCGGGCGCGTGTGGAGAGGCCCGCGTGGGGAGGACAGCCACGTGAGTGTGACAGCGTGGCCGAGGGCACGTCAGCCCAGTTCAGACTCCAGGTGAGAGACCTGGGGCAGAAGCAGCCGGCGGCTCAGTCCCGGACCCTGGGCCCTCGGAGGGAGGACGGGTGTTCACTGTGGGGACTCTGCTCCCCAGCAGAGCCGGCTGGCACACACGTTTGATAGCCTTTTCCTTCCAGGGCCCCCCGTTCTGAGAAAGCCGACCCTGAGCCGCTGTCTGGCAGGAGGCCCCCCTCGTGCCCCTGCTCTGAACAGGAGACTGCCGTCCTCCTTCCTTCTGATTGCAAGTGGATCAGAAGGGTGGCTCTGAACCCAGGAGCCAGGAGTAACCGGTTCAGGGGTGGCCGCTCTGCAGAGCCCGCAGTCTGACCTCAGGGAGCAGGGTCAGAGGAGGAACTGAGGCGCAGGTGTCATGTTGGGCTCGGCCGGGGCACCCGGGGTCCATCCTGTGTCAGCTCCCGGGGAGCCTGTGGAGGGATCTCAGAACTGTCTTTGGGGCAGCATTTACCCACTGGCTTCTCCCCTGGCTGAGTGGTCAGGGGTGGCTGCACGGGCATGACTGCTTGAGCGTGGAGCTGCCCCCAAGGGCCTCCCACCTGGGGAGAAGCCTTGGGGAGGATGCAGGTGGGGTGTATCCCGGGCCCAGGCGAGGGGCCGGCGGGTGACACCCTGAGTGGGCGCCTGCCCAGAGCTGGTCACCCACCCCAGTGTGGCTGGCGTGGGGTGGGGCAGAGGAGATGTGGGTTGGCATCAGGACTGGTTCGATCCAGGGACCTGCAGGCCCCGCCCCCACACTGCTGTGGAACACATCCTGGCAAATGACCCTAGGACTCAGGTTTGCTCATTCTCCTTGCAGAAGCTCTCTTTTACACAACTCTGCTGAAAGAATGTGTTAAAATAGTTTGTACGGTAAAGTTAACACCGGGGGAACATTGCCCGGTGACTCCTCTCATGGTTTAGGTTAATTAAGTGATTTCAAATGCCTACTGTGGAGAAAGCACCTAAGTTTCCGCTTGTGAACCAACTCTGACCTCTTGGTAAATGGCGGCCTGAGTGTTGGGTTAAGAAGGCTCCTGCGGCTGTGCACAGGCTGTGTGGGAGAAGGGCTTCAGTCCTCATAAATGACAGGCACGGACAAGAGTGCAGCAGCCCCCCAGCCGTTTCCACACTGCGGTAGGCTGGATCAGGGTCCCCCAGGATAGCCAGGTCCTGATCCCCTAAACCCGTGAATATTACCTGCTCTGCGAAAGAGACTTTGCCGGTGTGATTCAGTTAAGGATCTTGAGATGGGAGGATTGCCCCGCGTTGTCTGGATGGGCCTTGAATGCAATCGCGAGTGTCGGAGAGGGAAGCGGGGTGGGAGTTGACAGGGACAGAAGGCAGTGCTCACCCTGCTGACGCTGAAGATGCAGGACGGCCCCGGGGAGGCAGGGAGGCAGCTCCCGACGCTGGAGAAGGCAGGGAACGGACTCCCCCCAGAGCCGCTGGAGCGCACATCCTACCAACACCTTGATTTTGGTCACTGGATCCGCGTGCAGACTTGTGGCCTCTGGAACAGTGAGAAAATGACCACAGTTGTTTTGGGCCACAGAGTCTGCAGGAGTTTGTTACAACGGCCGGGGGCAGGACCTGCTCCCCAACTCCATGTGCATTTCCAGATGGTTCCCTGGACCCAGCCGCCCAGCCCCGTCGGCTCCCGCTGCCGGACTTGCGCACACACCTGGTAGGGGAGCCGGCAGGCACAGGGGTGCAGGTGCCAGGTGGGCTCTCGGCCGCCCAGAAAGGCCTTCGGTGCATTGGGTGTGTGCTGACGTTGTGGGGTGACATTGGGGCGGTGAGGGAGCCACTGGAGCAGCAGCACGCGGCCCGCAGCACGTATGATGTGTCAGGTGGGAAGCGTCCCTCTGTCTGTAGCAGGAGGCGGGGCCGCCCCGGGGACCTCCGTGGTGTCTGTTTCTGGGGTGCCGCCTCCCTTGGAGACTCTCTCAGCTCTGCTCCCACGCCTGGCCATGGTCTCCTGCACGAAGCCCTTCCAGAAAAACGTCTCCTGCGGGGGAGGTGGTGGTGCCATCTGGAGAGGAGACAGGGACAGCAGTGGCCCCTTCCAGAGGACCGTGGGGGCAGTCCAGAGGGGAGCCCTCGGCAGTCCCCGCAGGGCTCACAGGGAGGACGGTGAGGCGGTGGGGAGGCCAGGGAGAGGAAGCCTCGGGGTGGGTGGGGCGCACGCACGGTCACCCCACACTCCTGTGTGGAACAGCCAGGGCCCATTTTACAGGCCAGGCCACTCAGCACAGAGAGGGTGAGGGACTTCCTCCAGGGCACACAGCAGAAAATGAGCAGAGCTGGAAATGCCCTGGCCGTGGCCGTGTCTCCTTTCCCAGTGACCTCTGGGTAAGTGCCCCGTCGCCCTGCGGCTGCCTGCCTTGGCCCCCAGCCAGCTGTGTGTGACCGTGCCTCAGCCACAGGGAAGAGCACTGTCCCGTTACAGTGCACTGTGTCGCGTCCTAACCACGCACGGTTCAGAAACCACATGGCCGCGGGTCACAGCAGGCCTCGGCCTGGGCCTGGCAAGGGGAACTCCTCGCTGCAGCTTCTGGGCAACTGCTCTCTTTGTCCCCTCCCATCCCTCCAGGCTGGTGACCTCCCTGGGGATCACACTGTATTGGGGCGGGGGCCCTGTCTCCCCAGCTATGGCTTAGAATACACAACACCATTATTTATTCTTTGCTTCTACCTGCCTGCCTTCTTTGCCGAGTTGTTCCTTTTTTCGTTGTTGTTGTTGTTGTTTGTTTGTTTGTTTTTACCTTGAAAAGAAAATTGATTCAGCGTTCTGCCAACCACCCGTGGGACCTCCCGCATGAACGTGGTGAGAAATGGACCTGCGGACGGGTGCTGACCGATCCCAGCTCCCAGTACTGCCCCACCTCTCCACAGCTTCACTTGCCCCCTGGAGGCCCCTGCCCAGGGCACAGCACTCCTGGGGCTCCCCTGCAGCCCCAGGTACCCTGCTGAACCCTGAACCTCATGTTGTCACCAGCCTCCCAAGTCCTGCCTGGGGCTGGTCCTCCAACCGCTCTGGGAGGGAAAGGAAAGGGGGAGGTGCGGACGACACAGGGGTGCAGATGCCAGGTGGGCACTCAGACCCCCGGAAGTTCTTGAGCCTTGAGTCAGAGCTGCCATCCGCTGCTCGGGGTCACTGCCGGCAGCAGTGTGACCATCGGGGAGGGCTGCTCCCAGGCCAGCAGGTCTCAGGGCCAGGGCAGTGTCACCACGGAGAAGGACGTGCCATCGGTCAGGAAAGTTGGGCCCAGGGGGTCTGCCCATCTGCCCTTCAACTTGAGGCTGGGAGCATTGCTGCAGCCGTTCTGGGGGAGCTGGGATTTCTCTGGAAAGGGAAGACGGTGGTTTCTGGGAAAAGAAGCAAAGTCAGTGGGACCCGAAGGCTGTCTTAGGGGTGTGTGCTTTGCAGAGGCAGGGCTGTGTCTGGAAAATTCTGGGACTGCACTGTAGCCCCATCCTGGGTTTGAATCCTCGCGTGGCTGCTCGCTGGTGTGTGACCTGGGCAAGCGTCCTCAGCAGCCTTGCCTGTGACGTGGGGATTCGCTGATTCGACGCTGTTTCGGGAGTTGGATGACAGTGCTGAGCAGTGTTCTGGATGCTCAATTTTTTTTTTTTAAGATTTTTTTTTTTTTTTATGTGACAGAGAGACAGCCAGTGAGAGAGAGGGAACACAGCAGGGGAGTGGGAGAGGAAGAAGCAGGCTCCCAGCGGAGGAGCCCGATGTGGGACTCGATCCCGGAACTCCAGGATCACGCCCTGAGCCGAAGGCAGACGCTTAACGACTGCGCTACCCAGGCGCCCCTGGATGCTCAATTTTGACCAAACCCCGCGACGTACAGACTCTCTCTGCTCTCCGATGAGAAAACAGGTTCCAGAAACCACGCGTCCTCCTCCCAGGGCCACACAGGTGATAAGTTACTTCAAGTGAGCTCTTGCTGCATAACAAGACACCCCCAAACTCAGTGGCTGAAAACCTTTCATATCATGTTGTTTTGTTCCCAAGCCTGCATGTTGGCAGGACTCAGTGGGGAAGGCTGCTCTGTGCTCCACGACGTCAGCCAGGGCCGCTGGATGGGGACCCGCCTCCTGGACGGTCCGCTCCCCACCACCAAGCGGGCCCTGGCTCTGCTGGGAGCCTCTCGCGTGGGCTTCCTCACAGTAGGGGAGCCTGGCTCCTAGAGCAGGTGCTCCAGGAGCTGAGAACCCAGCTCTCTCTAAAAGCCCAGGCCCAGAAATAAGGACGCCGTCACTTCCACCATATTCTATTGGTCAAGCAGTTATGGGACCTGACTATCAAAGAAAGGACATCAAAGAATTTATGGTCACCTTTAAACTACTGTAGTGACCAAACCAGAATTTGAACCTAGAGCTCTCTGATGCCTTCAAGCCCCCTGGTGCAGAGACACTGGAGAGACAAGTAAGCTCACGCTGGTGGAACTGTGCCCAGGACTGACCTGTCCAGCTGGCTGGGCCACCTCACATTTACCTGAGCTCAGAGAAGCTGGATTTTAAGGCCAGGTGTCTGCAAGCTCGGGCCAGGGCAGAGGTCTGCTGGCTCCAGAGGTCTGGTGTGGCCCTACTCTTTCCTTCTGGGAGCCACTACTCCCAGCTCCAGCCACATGGTTCCCGGGGACCTGCCACACGTTTGCACAATCTGTCCCGCCCACAGCAGAACCCGTCTGGGGTGGGCATCTGCCCCATGTGAGGCCAGTGGCTTCCTTTTGTGGGACTTTATGCCTGCACTGGGAGTTGAAGGGGCCACATATACTGCCATGTGGAGAACAGGTGCAGGAGAGAGGGAGGGAGGAAGCCCCGGGGCCGAGAGGAGCTGGTCAGACAGACAGACAGACAGACAGGATCCTTATGGCTTTCCACGCCCTGATTTCAGTTTCAGGGGCCAGCTGCATGGCCACCCATGGAGGGGATGCTCCTGGAGCCTCAAAACTGCCGTTTGCAGATTTCTGTCTCTGGTCACCAAGGGAGGCCTGACCGAGGCTCCAGAACCTGCTGCAGCTTCCTCCCGGAGACAGTGCTGGCCTCTTCCCTGGCTTTCCCACTTGGCCCCCCTAGTCCTTGCCCACCCCACAGCCGCCGGGAAGGTTCCACCCACAGAGCTGACCTTGTGAGTCCCCTGCGTTCAGCTCTACAGCAGTTCCCTTCTGCACCCTCCTTCCCGTGAAGCTCCTCTGCACGACTGGCCTCTCTGCCTGTATTCTCATGCCTCTGAGCCTCCACTCATGTAGTTCCCTCCACAGGAACTTCCTTCCTCTCCTTTTCCTCTGTTAAGTTGTCATTGGCTGTCACCCCCGCCTAATCAGGAAGCCAGGGCTGCTTTTACCAGGCATGAGGCACGGTGGTCAGAGTGTGGGTATTACCACATCATCTGGGTTGTCATCCCAGCTCTGCCACCGACCTGCTGTGTGACCTCAGGCAAGCTCCTAACCTCTCTGTGTCTGGTTCTTCACGTGTAACACGGGCTGCAGGAAGGCTCACATGAGTTAAGTGTGCCTGGGCCTGGGCAGCTGCGCAAAGCACGAGGTCTTTACCATCAGAGCCCTGTGGCCTCCCCCACCCCACGGCCCTGGCTGGCATCGTCTGTGGCCCTGTGAGACACCCGTGGGCGGTGACCCCGCTGGAAGCAGAAACGTGTGTCACCTTGCGCTGTCCCCAGGGCCGGTCCATAGGCCGGCTCAGTGCACAGTGTCCCAGCCTGACCCGCCCGCCGTGTCCTGGAGCTCTGCGGGGGGACCTGTCGGCTGAGTGCAAGGTGGACAGACCTTGCCACACAGCCTCCCTCCAGCTTCCCGCCCACCCTGCGCCAAAGCCAGAGCCAGAGCATTCAAGTCGCTCTGGAGACCCCTGCTGGCCAGTGCCGTTACTGCGGGAGGCAGAGTCATCCTCTGGCCCCGAGTGCCCACCTGACCCCGGGCACTGTTACCCCCTCTTAACAGGTACAGACCAGAACCTTAGCGCCGCCAGATCTCTCAGCTGGGAAGTAGCAGGGTCGGGATTTGGAACCAAGAGCGTCTCCCTAGCCTCTGTGCTTCCAACACAGAGCAGTCCTATTTTCGCTAACCTGGGAGGCTCTGTGGCCTTCTGCCCTCCCTCCTGCCAGACGCTCCCATGCCCAAGGCTTCATCCGCCCTTGGAAAATGCCCTCAAGTCACAAACTTCGCTGGGCATAAAGTCAAGCTGAGCTAGGAGATCCTGGGAGCAGGGGGGCCCAGCCAGAGATAAATGAGGTGCGGCCCTGCCCCTGGGGGCCACATTCTGGTGAACAAGTCTGGGCAAAGTCACTTTATAAATGATTGTTGAGTGAAGACATGACTAAACAAATGTACTCAGTGACTGTCACAAAGCTGCCAAATCCTAGGCCAATTGGCAAACTCTTACTCATCCTGCAGAACCCTGTTCAGGGACACCTCTTTCAGGAAGGAAGCATCTTCCCTTCCAGGAGGTCTTCTCACACAGTTTACTTTAGGGCAGAACGCGGTACATGTTAAGTTGGGTACAAAGCACTATGAGATGTTGGGGGCGGGGGCACACACTTGCAGAAGCAGCCGTGGGAGGGGAGGAGGGGGAGTGATGTTCAGGGAAGGCTTCCTGGAGGAAAAGGAGGCTCTTGAGGCTAGCCTGGAAGGGTGAGATAGTATTGGGACGGGGGAGATGTTGAGGGGAAGGGATCCTGGGGAGGGGACTGTGTAAGTGTGTTAGTCACCTTGGGCCATCTAACAAAGTGCCACAAGGAGGCTTGGAACACTAGGAATGTATTGTCCCACAGCTCTGGAGGCCAGAAGTCTGGAATCGGGGTGTTGGCAGAGCCATGCTCTCTCAGAAGCCTCTAGGAGAGGATCCTTCGTTGCCTCTTCCCGGCCTTGGGTGGTTGGCAGCTGTCGCTGGCGCTCCTTGGCTCGTAGACACCCCTCCAATCTCTGCCCAAATGTCCCTCTTATAAGGACAGCAGTCACTAGATTAGGACCCACCCCATTCCAGTCTGACTTCATCTGAACTTGCTTCCATCCGCAAAGATTCTATATCCAGATAAGATGGTGTTCACAGGTACCAGGGATTAGGACTTGAACATATCTTTTTGGGGGACACGATTTGACCCACAACAGGAGGTGAAGTTGACTCATTCACATTTGGCAGGGGGGGTGGCTTCAGTTTGGGGAGAGCAGGCGAGAGAAGATGTTGGAGATGTAAATGGGGTGATGCTGAGGGGCGTGGACGCCCTGGGGATCAGGGGCACGGGAGAAGAGGGTCAGCTGGGAGGCTGGAGAGGTGGCGTGGGATCATAGCAGCCCCACGGTGGGGCTCTGACTCAGGCACAGGCTGCTTGCCCAGCAGCTGCTTACGTCATCTCATTTGATCCCCCCCCACGCTCTCTCTCTTTCTCCCTCTCTCAAATAAATAAATAAAATCTTAAAAAAAAAAGAAAGGGGGGAGAGAAATTCTGGCACATGTAACCACGATAACCTTGGAAGACAACAGGCTGAGAGAAGCCAGACACAAAAGGACAAACAGAGCCCGATCCGCTTACTTGAGAGAGAACTGGAGTGGTCAGGTGCAGAGAGACAGAGGACTGTGTGGAGCCAGGGGCTGGCACCTGGGGGGGGGGTTAGTGTTGGGGGAGACGATTGTCAGTTTGGGGAGATGGAAAAGTTCTGGAGATAGATGGTGGTGATGGCTGCAAGGGAATTTGAATTTACGTAATGCCATATACTTAAAAATGGCTAAAATAGTAAATTTCATGTAACGTGTATTTTATCACGATAATAATAAAAAAAGAATCTTTGGTGTTCAAAAACTCATCTTTTGCTGACTGTTCCCAAGGCATACAGCTGTGGAACCTGGCACTCCCACCAGCAGAACATAAGGGTTCCAATCCCTCCATGCTTTCTACAACACTCGGTATCATCTGTCTCTTTGAATAAGCCAGTCCTAGGGGCATGCGTGGTGTTATGCACTGAATTGTGTTCCCCCAAATTCATATGTTGAAGCCCTAAACCCTCAGTGAAGTTGTGTTTGAGGGTAGGGAGGTCATTTAGTTTAGATGAGGTCATAAGGGTGGGTCTTAACCCCTTAGCAGTGGTGTCCTTATAAGATGAGAGATAGCAGACTCGTGTGTGTGTGTGTGTGTGTGTGTGTGTGTGTGTGGGCACGCACTGAGGGAAGGCCACGTGAGGACGCAGCAAGAAGGTCGCTGTCCACACACTAGGACGAGAGGCCTTGCCGGAAACCAGCCCCGATAATGTCTTTTTTTTTTTTTAAAGATTTTATTTATTTGACAGAGAGAGACAGCCAGCGAGAGAGGGAACACAAGCAGGGGGAGTGGGAGAGGAAGAAGCAGGCTCATAGCGGAAGAGCCTGACGTGGGGCTCGATCCCAGAACGCCGGGATCACGCCCTGAGCTGAAGGCAGACGCTTAACGACTGCGCCACCCAGGCGCCCCTGGCCCTGATAATGTCTTGATGTCAAACTTCTAACTTCCAGGACTTCTCGAAATAAGTTACTGTTGTTTCGGCCTCTGGCCTGTGGTGTTTGTTTCAGCAGCTGAGCTGGATGATACAAGTTGCATCTCATTTTGGTTTTGATTCACTCTTCTCTGTCGGCTAACGATGCTGCGATCTTTCAGGTGCTAGGTGCCATTGGTATGTCTTCTTTGAAGTGCTTGTATATTCAGATCCTTTGCCCATTGTTAAACTGGATTAAATTAAATTTGCGTTTTTATTTTTGCATTTAAGGTTCTTCATATGTTCTGGATATAAGTCTTTTATCAGCTGTATATTACAAAGATTCTTTCCCATTCTGTGATTGTCTTTTTACTTTCCTGATGGTGCCCCTTGAAAAACAAAAGGTTTTATTTTTAATGAAATTCAATTTGCCTCTTATTTTTTTCTGTTGTCTGTGCTTTTGGGGTCATATCTAAAACCATTGCCTAATCCAAAATCATGAAGATTAACCCTTATGTTTTCTTCTAAGAGTTTTATAGTTTAGCCCTTAGATTCAGATCTTCGATCCATTGTGAGCTAATTCTTGCGCATGGTGTGAGGTAGGGGTTCGACTTCATTCTGTTTGCAAATGAACATCCAGTTGTCCCAGTATCATTTGCTGAAAAAATTATTCTTTCTACGCTTATCAAAAATCAGTTGACCGAAAATGTGAGGGCTTATTTCTGGACCCTCAACTCTGTTTCACCTGCCTATACCTGCATTCTTATGGCAGTACCACACAGCCTCGAATGACCATAATTCCTAGTAACTTTTGAAACGGTGGAGTCTGAGTTCTCCAACTTTGTTCTTTTTTCAAGATTGTTTCAGCCTTTCTGGGTCCCTTCAATTTCCATGTGAAATTTTGGGTCAGCTTGTCCATCTCTGCATGGAAGGTAACTCTAGGGAGATGTGAATTCCCAGCCACTTCTGACTGTCTGCATGTGTGGACAAAGCAGGGTCTGGTAGCCCAAGGTCTCCTCTGGTCTGGAATTTTGATAGAGATTGCATAGTGTCTGTACATGAACTTGGAGAAGCGTTGCCATCTTAAGAATGTTAAGTGTTTTGACCCATTAACATGGCAAGATTGGTTTTCAATATAATTTTATTTTTTGAGTAGGTGAAAGTTATAATGGCGAAAAACTTAAAAAGAAAGTACAGAAGGATGACAAGGAAAAGTTCTGAGTAGTGAAACATTAAATGTTAAATTTTCACATCATTGGTTTGTTGAATAAGTACTGATCAAATTAATAATGCTAATAAAATAAAATGCTGAATTTTGTCATCCGTGTTTATATTGTGGGATGCCAGTTTTAAATACAAGCATTCAGCTCGTGTGCAGACTCACCCAGACCATACAAATTGTATTCCGTGGGTTGTACATGCAAACGCATTCTCTTCTCACCAGCAGAGCGAAAACCTGCACAAACCACACAGTTTCCGTGGCACTGGGCAGGTGCACATTCCCCGATCCTCCACGGACGTGGGCCATGGCTCCGTGGGCTTCCCCAGTGCTGCCTGCGGTCCCACCGAAGTCCCACACACAGTGAGCCCACCAGCGCTCACGCAGGGCCACGAGCAACGGGACCGGCACAGGGTCGTTGAGCAGAGAGATGGGCCCCAAGGCTCCGACGTTGCGTCTCACATGTTCCTTTCCTCCCAAACCACAAGCAAGCAGACCAGTCAGTACCGTGAGTCAAGCTCCTTGAGTTTGGGCTTTGAGGGAGAAGAGCAAAGGCCCAGCTGTACTCCAGGTCAGCCCCGGGCCTGCTGGAGAGAGGATGCAGGAGAAGGGCAGGCAGCAGAAACAGGCTGGCGGCTGAGCCAGGGTTGCACAGGAGGGTGGGGACAGAGGGTCTTCTGGGCACGGGGTGGGGGGGGAGGTACCCACCGGAAGAGCGAGCCATCTCAAGAGCCCTGACAGGTGGGCCCCCGCCGTGCCCCCTTCACAGAGGGGTGCTGTGCCCACTGCTGAGTGGCCGAGCTGAGACCCAGCCCTGGGCTGTGGGCTCAGCCCCGCTCCTTGCCCAGGACCCTCCTGTCCTCCTGCTCCCCGGGCCAGCCTCAGTGATGCGGGAACGGGCCCTTCTCCCGCGCCTCTGCCGCTGGCAGTAACGTGTATGGGCAACGTCTTGCTTAACCCTGGGAACAGCAGGGCAGGAAAAGGGAAGGAAATGAAGCGCGCCTGATGACACAGCGGGGGCCAAGCCCTGGGACGGCAGCAGTCACTTCTCACACTGGCCGAGGGCTCTGTCATCAGCCCATTTCACGGGTGGGAAAACCGAGGCCCCTGGAGTGAAGTGAGAGGCTCTGGAGCCGTGTCCCTCGTGCCCCGCAGTCCTGTGTCCCTTCCTGGAATAGACCCATTACCCCAGCAGTGTGATAAGCAGGGGGCATGAGCGAGGGAAGAAAAGCCCCCCAGCTCCCATGGCTTGGTTCCTTCCAGACCCTCTGTGCGTCTCAGCCACATGCAGATGTCACGTTGGCCGTTGTGACCCTTGGGGCCTCACAGAGCTGCTGTTGCCCCAAAGCCCCTTCACTTCCTTGTGGCCACACCAGATGTGCAGTGACGAGGTTTTGAACTCTCTGTGGTTCTTTTTTTCTCACATTAAAAATTCTATGTAATTATTGCAAAAAAATGTAAAAATAAGCAAAAAGAAAGAAAAACCACCTGTCGTCCCACGACCACTCGGCAGCGCCCGTCCTTTGTTGATCTGTTCATTGAGCAGAGATTTACTGAGCACCTACTATGTGCCCAGGGTACAAAAATGAACCAAACAGAGACGTGCATTTACAGAGAGGGCCGCCTCAGTACCTCAGTACCTCTCATCTGTGCCCCGCCCCCAGCATGTCACGGCTGGGGCGCCGGGCAGCTCAGTCTGCGGAGCACCTGACTCTTGGTTTCCTCTCAGGTCTCATGACCTCAGGGTCGTGGGATCGAGCATCGCCTCGGGCCCCTCGCTGAGCAAGGAGTCTGCTCGAGATTCTCTCCCTCCCTCTGCCCCTCCCCTTGCCGGGAGCTCTCACACTCTCTCTCTCTCTCAAATAGATAAATCAAAATCTTTTTTAAAATAGAAGAATATCTTTTCTTTTTTAAATTATTTATTTATTTATTCATTTATTTCTAAAGATTTATTTATTTATTTTATGGGGGAGGGGCAGTGGGAGAGGGAGAGAGGGAGAATCCCAAGCAGACTCCCTGCTGAGCCCGACACAGGGCTCCCTCTCACGACCCTGGGATCAGAGCCTGAGCCGAAATCAAGAGTTGAATGTTAAACTGACTGAGCTACCCAGGCGTCCTAATAAATCAGTCTTTAAAGAAAACAAAGCGTGTCATGGCGTGGCTGTCTACACCGCGGTATCTCAAACAGCGTGCCTCCAGGCCGCTCCCACACGTGCCATTTAGATGGATATGGAGGGCATTTCACATCACAGATTTCCCTGCCAAGCCCGTCCAGGTGCAACCCCATGTCGCCAGAGCGATGGTACAGCTGCTGGGGTGAGTCTATGGCATGGAGGTGACAGGGCCCTGGCTCCCCACCCTGGGTCTTCTCTGCCGTGCCTGCCTGTGGGCACACTCTCACGGCTGGGCTCGCTCTGGAGGAGTCCCTTGTCCACCCATGGGGCAGACTGCTGGCCCCTCAGACTAGAGCTCCCCTGCGACATTGAGGGCAGGAGGGGAGGGGCATCTCAGGAGGCAGCCTGTGCACTTGGCAGGACGCCGGCCCTGCTCTCACCACGAGGGAGGTGTTAGGACCCTCACTTCTCCGACGCAGAAGTTACAAAACTGGTCAATGACTGGTGATTCTGGAAGGTCTTTATTTCTCCATCAATTCTGAATGACAGCCTTGATGGATAAAGGATCCTTGGCTGCATGTTTTTCTCTGAAAGAGCTTTAAAAATGCCGCCCCCAACCCTTTCTCTCATTCCAGGTCTGTGTAGACAGGTCTGACGCAATTCTGATACCTTTGCCTTGGTACGTGAGAAATTTCTTTGCCCTGGCCACTTTCAATACTGTATCCTTGGATCTAATATTTGTGAAATGCACTATGACGTGACGTGGCGTAGGTTTGTCGTGGTTGAGCTTGAGAGGGGTCCTCTCTGCCTCTTGGACACGAATGTTTGTTTCCCTTGCTAGATTAGGGAAGTTTTCAGCGACAATTTGTTCAAATATCTCTTCTAGACCTCTCTTTTTCTCCACCCCCTCGGGGATGCCGATGATTCTGACATTGGAACGTTACATTGAGTCAGTAATCTCCCGTAACCTACATTCTTGAGAATGGATTTTTTTGAGCCCAGATTCTTTTAGCTTTCTCTTCTACTAACCCATCCTCCAATTCGCTGATATGTTCTTTGCCTCATTCACCGTGGCCGTCAGAGCCTCTAGTTTTGACTGCATTTGGTTCGTACAATTTTTAATTTCTGCCAGATTCGCTCTCATTTCCGCCCTTAGAGTTTCTATATTCTCATTAACATTTTCGTTAATACTTTTTTCAAGTCTACACATCATCTTGACCATTGTTACTCTGAATTCCAGTTCTGATAATTTGGTTACATCCATATCCATTAGTTCTGTGGCAGAGGCCACAGACTCACTGTCTTTTCTTTGGTGGGGGGGATTTCTCCTTCTCGTCATTCTGATGATGAGAGGTTGCGGGGTTGGTCAGACCCCAAATTATTGACCAGGACCCAGGCCATGCACACTTGTTTTATAGGGATCTTAGGGACGTGGGCTTCTTGATTTTTCAGCCTGCCTTCTGGGGGAGGGTCCAGCTGCGCTGATACTCAGGCAATCCTGTTTGGGTAGAGTCTCTGTGTCCCCTCGAGGGGGGATGGGGATGGGCACCCTGTGAGCTGGTATTTCCAGGCTTTTGTTCCCTGGTGGCTTTCCCTGGCAGTTTGCTGTGCCTCTTCTGAGAGAGCAGCAGTGGCCGAATCTCAGCCTCTGTCTCAGAACAGAGGGATTGCGGACCGTTCTCCACTGATGTTCTTGCCATTTTAATCTGTTTCTGTTGGTGCTGCTCAACCCTGCAGCGTCCCGGGATGTGTGCCCCACACCCGGCATCCCAGCCCTCACTTCCAGGGCCAGCGCGTCTCTGTCCTTTGTGTTTCTAACACCGCCAGCCGCCAGCCGCCCCGCGTGCTCCCGGAGCTCCCGGTCTCAGCCTGGTTCCAGTGATCACACCGGAGTTCCATTTCAGTCCGGTGGAATGCGTTCCTGGCTCACGGTCTCAGTCTGCTCTCTTGTGGGTGCCGGTCAGCGAGTCCACCAGCTCCCCAAGCAGGTGGCTACCGCTTCCCAACGCCAAAACAGGGTGGCTCCCTCCCCCTTGCGTTTATCTTCCGATATCTGTGCGCAGTTTCACAGCTCCCCGCTTCATACCTCAATACTCAGTGCTGGAGATGTTCATTTGTAGAGATCCAGATGTATCTTCCTGCGTCTCAGGCTGGTTCTGTGGTTGTTCAGGGTGGTCTGGTACCTATCCAACTCGACTCGGGGGACCGGATGAAAAAGGGGTCCCCTACTCCTCCACCATCTTAACTCCACTGGTAGTTTTTAAAAAAGTTATGTGTTTCCCATTCGATCTAGGTATTCCATTCCCAGAGAAATGAAAGTGTATGTCCATACAAAGATGTGAACATGAATGCTCATAGCAGCTTAATCTAGAAAAACAAACTGGACAAAACTGAAATTTTCATCAACCGGTGAATGGATAAACAAATTTTAGTATATCCATATAATGGAATATTCCTCAACAATGGAGAGTAACAAACTATTGGTGCACACAACAAAGTTGAATCTGAAAAGTATTAGGGTGAGTAAAACAAACCATACTGGACATACTGTCCATCCTGTTTCCGTGTATATAAAATTCCAGGGGATGCAACATTAACCTAAAGTGACAGAAAGCAAGGGAAACAAGGGCAAAAATGAACTATTGGGACTTCATCAAGATGAAAAGCTTTTGCACAGCAAAGGAAAGAGTCGACAAAACCAAGAGACAACCGACGGAGTGGGAGAAGAGATTTGCAAATGTCTTAATCAGATAAAGGGCTCATAGCCAAAATCTATAAAGAACTTATCAAATTCAACACCCAAAGAATAAATAATCCAAGCAAGAAATGGGCAGAAGACGCGGATAGACATTCTCCAAAGAAAACATACAAATGGACAACAGACACATGAAAAAATGTTCAATATCACTTGGGAAATACAAATCAAAATCATAATGAGATACCACCTCATTAACAAGTCAGGAAATGACAGATGTTGGCAAGGATGAGGAGAAAGGGGAACCCTCTTGCCCTGTTGGCGGGAGTGGAAACTGGTACCTAATTCTGGAGAAGAATTTGGAGGTTCCTCAAAAAGTTAAAAACAGAACTTCCCTATGACCCAGCAATTGCACTACTAGGTATTTATCCCAAAGATACAAATATAGTGACCCGAAGGGGCACCTGCATCCCAATGTTTATAGCAGCAATGTCCACACCAGCCAAACTATGGAAAGAGCCCAGATGTCCATTGACAGATGAATGGATAAAGAAGATGTGGTATATATGGAATGGAATGTATATACGTGGTATGTATAATGGAATACTACTCAGCCATCAAAACAATGAAATCTTGCCATTTGCAATGATGTAGATGGAACTGGAGGGATTACGCTAAGCAAAATAAATTAATCAGAGAAAGACAATTATCATATGATCTCATGCATACGTGGAATTAAAGAAACAAAACAGAGGATCATAGGGTAAGAGAGGAAAAATACAACAAGATGAGAGAGAGGGAGACAGGCCATAAGAGGCTCTTAATCATAGGAAACAAACTGAGGGTTGCTGGAGGGGAGGTGGTGGGGGATGGGTAACCGGGTGCTGGGCATTAAGGAGGGCACGTGATGTAATGAGCACTGTGTATTATATGAGACTGATGAATCACTGGCCTCTACCTCTGAAACAAATAATACATTATATGTTAATTAATTGGATTTAAATAAAAAAATAAAGAGCACCCTTGCATAAAAATAAACCAACAAACAGACAGACAGACAGACAGAAAGTAGACCAGTGATTACCTGGTGACGGGACGGTTGGGGGAGGGAAGGATTGTAAGGGCATTAGGGAATTTTTTGAGAATGATGACTATGTTCATTATCATGGGTATATACATGTGTCAAAACTCATCAAATTGTGTTTGTTTAAAAAAGATTTCCCCTATGGACTCTGGGAAACAAACTGAGGGTTTCAGAGGGGAGGGGGTGGGGGATTGGGCTAGGCCGGTGCTGGGTATTAAGGAGGGCACGTAGTGCATGGAGCACTGGGTGTTATAGGCAAACTATGAATCATGGAACACTACATCAAAAACTAATGATGTACTGTATGGGGAATAACATAACATAATAAAAAATTTTAAAAAAAATTCCCATTATCCTGGCAAGAGAGAACCCATCCCTGATCCATCAGATGCCAGCCAGGGAACAGTAGCTATTGTGCATCTGACCCAGAGCCTGGGGCCTGGAGGGAACTGCTGCTTCAGAAGAACTGCATAAGGAGATGCACGAAGGCTGGAAATCCTGGCTCCTAGGTCAGCATAGATGTTCATGGAACCAGGCTCAGGTGTGCCCTTTAAGGTACCCCTCCCATCTTTTCCCAACACACAAAACAAGCAGGAAAGGGAATCCAGAGATCATTGACAAGAATCCCAGAAAGATTCCAAACTTGGTAAACGGCCAACGGGGAGACTGAGGCTGGAAAGTCGTGCCTGCCCTGAGTCCATCTGCAAATTATCTTCCTCTGGCTTTGTCCCCTTCACACGCAGGATTTGATCTCCTTCTGTGATTTTCCCCACTAGGTGCTGCTGCAGTTCCAGAGATTGAACTACAATACGACAAGTTCCAAATACGGGGGCAATACAAAACCAAACACAAAACCAAAAAAGCATCTCAACGGAAGAAGCAGGACAGTCTTCCTGGCCTTAGAGCGGAGAAAGGCAACCCCAGTCCTGGGGCAGGAAGGAGTTCTGGGGTGTACAAGTCTTAAAGACTCCCACTTTCAGTGGTTGTTGCTATTCCTGGGAAAGTCCCTGCAACCTCTAAATCTCAGGAGTTCTGAGGGGCTGTCTCTGCTGTTTGCCCAAATGCATTGACTGAAATGGACCCGTGCTCTGAGTAAGGGGGATTTGGGGGTGCCCTCCAGTGGCTAGGGAGAAGGGCTGGCACTTCTCCTTCCTCCCACATACAGTAGCTAATGACTCTGGAAGATTTCCTAGGTCAGGAACGAATATGAGAGTCTGTGCAAGTTTTCCATTACTGCAGGAAGTAAAAGACCCAAACCACACACATGGGCTCTAAAACAAAACAAGGGCTTTAATCTCCTAACATGCAAATCTATCGCGGTATAATTTAAAACAACTAAATGGTGCCCCCTACATAAGGAAATAGTTGGGGGGAAGGGGTGTGGAGACAATGGGCACAAGGATGCAGCTGCTGAGGAATCCCTGCAGGGCCACTGGACACTTGCTCAGCCCTGAGGTTGACTGCGGCCAGTTCTCCTTCTTGAGTGCTGCTGACCAGCTAGGACCGGGGCTCCAGCTGGCAGGACAGGGTGTAGCTAAGGACAGAGGGACACCTGTGAGTTGCCCAGGAGCTTCCATTCAAGAGTCCCTGCCAGTGTTTGCCCACAGCTGGAGTCAGGCGCCCCAGAAACAAGGCCTGAGGCTGCCCAGGGAAGGAGGATCCCAGGAGTGGCCAGCAGAAAGAGTCCACCCCGAACCTCACCGACCCAGCTCCTGATGGGCCTCACCTCTCAGCCTCGCTGAGCGGCTCCATAGCCTGGAACCAGGTCCAAAAAGGATCCTCGGGCTCTAGGGTGTAATTCTCGGCAGCCACCTGGAGCAGCATGATGTCCGTCATGACTTGGTATTCCTGAGCAGACAGAGAAGCACAGGATGCATAGGGAGCCTGGGGGTGGGGGGGAGCTGCAGGGTCTGGTGAGGGTTGAGGAGCGGGACCGGGGACCCATCCCAGGTCCTGGCACACATGGCCACCCTCCTGCCTGCAGATTCATCCGGTCTCCACCTGTTCTCAGAGGTGAGTATCAGTAGCCCCTCCTCCGGGAAGTTCTCCTGGATGCCATGCGTCTGTCCCCATTCATAACGGGATGGGACTTGCACTGCTTTCTTCTCAAGGGATCCCAGGAAATGTGAGGTGGAGGGCATGGAGCCCAGCAATGTTCTTCCCAGGGACATCTCTGAGGCCCACTCCCTACCCTTCCCTGCGGGAAGCGCCACATATGCTCACCTTATTTCTTTTCTGGTGGTTGATCTCATTCCCCTGGAATGCAGACAAAGTCCATCAGAATGAGGCCCCTGGTTCTTAGGAGCACTTGATTCCCATCCCTTCTCATGCTGCACCATGGCCAGGACCCGTGAGGGGCCGTGCATACACAGATAGCGGGCCTGCGATCTAGGCCAGGCTCTGGGGTCCAGAGAAAGGAGGACATGGGGCAGATGGACTGGCTACAGGTCGGGACCCTGCAGCACCACCCTCTCGGAAGACAGTAGGGGAGGCCAAAGCCTCAGGCAGGAAGGGGCTGCTGCGGCTACTGAGGTGCTTGCTGACGTGGAGGGTCCTGACTTCATTCTCCCCCCACGGGCAAACTCACCGGGGGAGGCTGAGGTCCACTCAGACAGACCTCACGCAGCTTTGCCTTCAGGAAGCTCTGCTGCTTCACCAGTCTTCGGCACCGGGAGCCGTGGCCTAACTGCAGCCTCACCTCGCTCATCCCTGAGATGGGCAACAGCCCCCAGGCTCACAGGGTAGCCGTGAGGCTGTCATGACGGGAGGTTTGCCGAGTCCTGAGAGCTCAGGGCTCAGTACAGGGGCGTTCTGCTCCCAAACCTCCGGATTCTGGTCCCTCCCCCACAATCCTCAGGCTCACCCACCTCCAGATAGTCCTCCATGGCGGTATCTAACATCACCAGCTCGGTGAGGAAAGTGCCAAGGAAAGGCACGACACCCTGTGTCATGAGGGGGAGGGTTGGGATGAGTCCCTGCTCGCTGGTGTCCACAGGGACCCTCCACTGAAAACGCTCCAGCCTCCTAGCCCACCCCAGGGGCTCACGTGGAGCAGCCTAGGACCCTTAGCAGCCTCCCCCCACGGGTTCCCTTTCCCCTCCCCCTCCCAGAACATCAGACTCCTCCTCATCACCTTCAGGGCCTGCTTTTCAAAAATGCCAGGGAGTGGAGCACTAGGTCGGTCCCTCTCCACCCGCAAAACCCATTCTCTATGGACCTTTCTGGACCCTCCTCCTGGTTCTTTTGAAATAAGAATTGTAGAAGCTGTGGCCCCAGGAGCCGCAGCTGGAGAGGGAAGGCCCCCCGTTCCTGATCTTTCCTTTTTGGGAGGCTTCCAGCCCTCAGGGAGGAGCCCTCCTCCTCCTCTGACTTTGGAGGCCCTGGGCCTCAGGCACACTCACCTTCTTCTGCATCCTCTTCTGGGTTCCCCGGAGGGCCATCACCAGGGTGGCAAATCTATTGGATGGTCGCTTCTGCAGGGCCAAGGACAAGTTCCTTGAGACCATCATACCCTCAGGCCACTTGCCCCCACCATCTCGGACGTCAGAACCTAGACATCTGACCTAACTCATACTGATCCTGAGGCCCCATTATCCAGAAGCAGGCCGTGAGTGATTCCAGAACAATCTCACTCCAACATTCAGTCCATGTGTGACCTTGAGCTTGCAGCCTGGCCTCCCCAAGCCTGTTTTCTCATCGGGGAACATGACAACTCCACCTATCTCCCATGGTCTCCTGAGGACTCAGGGTCCTATTACTCTCATCATTGTTGTGGCCCTCAACCCAGCCCAACCCCATCACTGAGCACAGGTCTGTCCTCTGGGCTCTCCAGGTTTGAAGAGGCCCCCACCTGGACCAGCTGTCGACACAGAGAGAGAGGGTGTCTAGGCTAGGGAGTCTGCTTTGACACCACCTGTTTCCCCCCTCGCCGCCAATGGCATCCTCACCTAGGCTGTCGCCACATTCATGCCAAAGGCTTCCCCTCCCCAAGGAATGCTTCAGACCATTCCCGACTTCATCCTCGCAGGACCCTGTTCCCTCCCACCCCTCCTCTCTTTCCAGACCTGCACCTTCCAGGCTACCTTGATGAGCAGGTTCCTGCCCTGTGCGGTGTCCTTGCTGCACAGCTTTTGAAAGATCCTCAATGGCTTCCTGAAGAGAGGCAAGGGAGGCACGATCAATGGACGAATAATGTGGCAGGGTTGAGTGCGAGTGCCTTTTCTTTGAGAACCCCAGAGTGTCAACCTGCCTGGTTGAGGGTTTCTTCTGGGATCCTCTGAGCACTAAGGTCTTTGTAGGACATGGGAGGGAGCTCTCATGTGGCTCGTCCTGGGCCTCCCTTCCCATATTCATTGAGAAACGCTGTTTGGGTCAATTTGGGGTTCAAATGGGCAGAGAGCTTAGTGGCTGTCAAGGAAACACGTGAAGAGATTTAATGCAGCTCAGCCCCGTGTGGGACATTTGGCAAAACTGATTTCTAAAGCGGGAGGCATGGTGGCCTCCTCACCAGGGAGGCTGAGAGACCCACCCACCAGCCCAGGTCCTGTGGTCGGGGTTTGCCGCCTCCCAGAAGGTCCAAGCTGCCTGAGGGGGAAGAGGACAAGCCTCTGGGAGCTCCCTCGTCCATCCTGGTCCCTCCATGGAGAGAGGCCTACTCACCTGGAAACCTTCCCCCACGTGTTCTCGAGGCGGTGAATGGAGACACTCTGCAGAGCCGAGAGGATGGCATGTAAGGAGGAGTAGTTCCTCAGGGCTTGACAGGCCTGGGGAGGGAAGAGAATGGGCTGTCACTTGGGGAGCCGGCACCTGATTGGCTCTCAAGCTTCAGTCCCCCTCAGGGGAAAGCGCTCCTGCTGGAGGAAGCCGCTGTCCAGGGACCTGCCGAAGGGCACACATGAGGCCCAGAGGAGGAGGAGGATTTTACCTCACTCCAAGGAAGGAGCCAGGCAGAAACGGAGCATCCCAGCATGGGGCCATGCAAGGCGAGGTCAGCATGCCCCTGGACGGAAGAGCCTAGGGACTGCACAGTCCCTCGGGCAAAGACCAGGGCCTTCCACCCTGAGACCTGATCAAGGGAAGAGCAGTGCCCGAGACTCAGGAGAGCACCTCGGCTGGGCTTCCCGTTGCATACCTTGGCCACCTTGATCCAGTGCTCCACCACCATGGCCCTGTCCCGGGCTGTCATGCTTGGGTTGCCAAGGCAGGTGGTGATGACACACTTGGCCACACCGTTGAACTGGGCGACAGTGGCCCGGACTGTGGGTGCCAGGTGCTCATTGCCAGGCTTATTGCGCTTGGACCAGACGGAGCCCAGGCACTGATGGGGCAGCAGCTTCTTGAACAGCTCCTAGAGAACAGGCGGACCTTGGTTCACCCAGCCATTTCCCATGCAAGACTCATGTCCTACGTAGGGGTCACAGGTCAGAGCTGGACCTCAGGGAGCTGAGAATCTGGCCTGAGCCTGGTTGGAGACTGTGGATTTCATTCCATTGTTTTTCCCTGAGGGAACCCAGTACACAATGACCCAGGAGCAAACAGAACAAGGGAAGGAAGGAGGGCATTGGCACCCTGATCATGCTCAGGAACTCCCAGCTCCTGGTGGCACTGCAAGGTGGTCCAACCCAAGGGGGCTTCTTCCCCTCCCCTTCAACTGGTCATCCCCCTGGTTCTTCCCCCCTTTCAGATGCACATTCTCACACGGGAGCTGCAACCACACGTTTTTCCGTCTGCCCTGTCCTCATGGACACATCAGATGCCTAATCAATGCTGAGGGTACTCATCCTCCAAGGCACATGAGTGGGTGACCCATGGACTTGACTGAACACAGGGAGCTGCCCTCCTCCACCCACGGGACCAGGGCCTGCCCATTGGTCTCTCCATTCTGGCTCATTTCTTCTCCCTAGTACCTCCGTATCAGTGCTTATCAGGGTCTCTCGCTACAGTCCACAGCTGGACAGTGAAAGCTTGGGGCTAAGTGCCTTGACGGGTTGACAGGGTTGGGAAGTGGTGGAGCTGAGATTTGGTCCCAGACCATAGGAGTCCACATCAGGGAAAGGCAGGTGTGGGGCAGGTGAGAGAGGAAGGAAGGCGTGCCCCTGGCCCACCCTGAGAGCCCAGCTGCTCACCGCATCCATATACGTGAGCTGCTCTGCCACCAGCTTGGGAGGGAAGTCCAGGAGGTCGGGCTTCTCCTCACCCAGCTGGTTCTTTGGGGTGACACAGCAGTGGCAGGAAGCCTCTGGGGCTGCGGTGAGCTCTGTGGCTATTGCCTGAGTGAAACTTTCCAGCAAAAAGGGTGGTCCAGCTGACTGCTGCTCAGCACCCGGCACACATGCAGAAGATGGGAGCTCGGGTTGCAGTTCTGGAACAGCTGACGGAGGGGAGGCTGGCTCTGACACCGCAGGTGACAGTTGACACAGAGTCGGGGTTGCCTCTAGCTCTATAGGAGGCCCTGTTCCTGGCTCTGCCGCTAGAAGGAGCCCTGGAGCTGGCACTGGGGCAGGAGACAGAGAAAGGTTCATCCACATCACTGACTTTCCATATGCCTTTGCAAAACCAGGACAGACCCCATGGCCTTGAAAGGAATACCCAGCCCATGAACCTCATCCCAGTTAGCCTTCCCAGCTTGCCATCCCCCTTACCCTCCACCTCTGCCTCAGTGAGCGCCAGAAGTTCCCGCTGCATCAGGAGAAGGGGGACATGGTTTGTCAGGTCCCAGGCATGCCACTTCAGAACCATGGCCCCATGCACATAGGCCACCTTGATCTCGACACGGTCACGGCCCAGGGACTGATAGATAGCCTGCAAATTCTGGTCAGGCCAGGTACCCAAGAAGGGAGACAGGGTGCTGGGGAGAGTCATATGTGGAGCAGAGTCAGAGGCCTGGCCTTGCATTGCACATGCTACTCCCACAGCACCGTTCTTTCTGTATGGGTCCCAGAGGATGGCCCCAGCCCCCTTCCAACCCCTCTCTAGCTGCCCTCGTAGTGGGAGGCCTGGTCCTCCAGAAAACCTGAATGAGTCTGGTTTTTCCACTTCTCCTCTCCTCTACCTGGCCATGGGCCTGGTCTACTCTATCCTCCATGCACACCAGTATCAAGGCTCAGGTTGGAGGCAGATTTGTGAGTGGTCGGCTCAGCACACCCTCAGTTCTTGGCCCCGGTTGGGGTGGTCAGCAGGGAGGGGCAGGCAGAGCAAGTTGGGACCGTCAAAGGGATGGGTGTTTCAGGCACCCACTGAGCCCAGACTGTGCTCTGCCGCCCAGAGGGCCCGGGACCCCCTCCACAGCCTTCTTTGACTCATCTGCTTCTTCACATGAAGCCCCCCAGATGAAGCCCACCCACTGGAAATCAAGAGATCGGTGAGATCCCTGGTTCGGCAAATCCCTCCCCAGCCACCACCCCTGTAGTCCCCCACCCTGCTCTGTGGAGGCAGCCAGCCCTGCTTCTGGACCCAAATCCCTGTCCCAGTTTTACTTGATCATTTCATCTGTCCTATGATCCAGCTCTCGGTGGATCCTTTCAAAGCTAGAGGAGGCTACGAAGATGTCACATCTAACAACCATTGGACATGCGTGCTTAGGGTGTGCAGAGTGCCTATCTGACCCTCTGACTAGAACTGAGACCCAGACACCGTATCTCCTCTCTCCATTCACATTCCTAGGTGCTTAATATACATTCTTGAACGACTACTTCCCAGCCCGCACTTTCCAAATCCTGAGTGGCCCGTGGGCTGGTCTGCCTGCTCCCAGTGTGCCCCTGAGCTGCTCACACAAAGGACAACTACCAGAACCATCTAGATGGAATCTCAGAAGTCCTTTGCACATGGGGAAACTGCCTGCTTTGCATTTCCTTTCGTCAACCCAGAAGGGCCACCGGCCTGTGAGGGTTGCACTTGAGAGCTTCTTGACCGGAGAGAGAACTATTAAGCAAGAAGATGCCCAGCACGTCCAGGAGCCCTTTCTACAGAGCCAAGCACCAGAGTAGCCCGTGCCATGTTTCCTCCCATGACTTCCTACAGTACCTGTATGAGGTTCATCCTCTTAACCACCCCACTTTTCAGAAGAGGAAAGGGAAGTTCAGAGAGGGGTAGTGCCATTCCCGAGATGTACACCCAGTAGATGGGAGGCTCACCCTGTGCTGTGCATGGGGTGGGCACTCACCGATTGAACTGCTGGCCCAGGACCTGTGTGGCTGAAGTGAACATCTCGTACATGCAGAAGATCGTTGAGGTGGTTGAGATGCTCCCATCTGGGAAGGATGGCACCAGGGACTGTACGAAACGCTCCATTGTGCCTTCTCGGAGCCTCAGCATCGTCTGGGCCTCATCCAGGGACAGGGATGATTCCTTTTCCCACCAGGTAGAGAAGGGGGGTGTGGGGGGCAATGGAGTCAGCTTCAACACCACGGACCACCAGGATGATCAGGGTCTGGTGCTCAGACCAGAGAGTCCCATCCCTTCAGGAATTTGTGCAAGAAAAGGGACTTGAGGGCCCACCCAGAAAAAGGCTCTAGGCTTGAAAGTACAATTGCCTTTAGGGGTGAAATGAGAAAGCATTGGTCACTTCAACACATCTTGTTAGCTGAGCCACCACAGCCTTTCTCTCTCTGAATAGGCTTTATTAAGAACTGTATGTCTTTGAGTCATCAGTCAACATCCCTACTGCAGACAGGAGAAAGCAGAGGCTTAGCATCTCCAACGCTGCTCGAGATCATAGACGTTGGGCCTGAGAACTGTCCAGAGCATGGAATGCATGGCATTTCCCTAGGCTGCTGCGGCCTGCTCTGTTCCTAAGGTGGGGAGAAAGGTTCCGGGGAAATCCACCTTCCTCGGCAGGCCCCATGGGAGCCGGTTGTTTCTAGTGTGGGTTCTGGCCTTGCCGTGATCATCTGTGGGTCCTGAGATTGGACATCAATCTGGACCTGTTCTCACCCCAGACCAGCATTGGATGTTGTTGTGGGCCGAGGCACCTGCTGCTTGTCAAGGGAGATGGAGTAGCTGAGCCTTTGGAGCAAGCAGCTCCTCAAAGATGGCCTGGATTGAACTCTGAAAAGACAGAGTCCACTACCTGGGCCAGGAGGCATCAGAGGCATTGCACCCTATCCGTGCTTGAAAGGCTGATTCACGGTGGCAGACAACCTCCCATACGGAGGTCCAAAAAGACATATGAGGACACAGCTTGTGACCCGGGGGACATACAATGAGTCGATGTGTTCTGAGAGGTGATACGTTACAGAGGAACATATAGAATGGCTTCTTCCCACCGTTCCTTTTATGTTCAATCACCCTGTGTGGGGTGAGGATTCATAAGGCCTTGGACACGTTCTCCAAGGACAGTGGAGCTGGGTTCTACACAGGATGGCTGGGGTGAGTCAAGAAAATACTCAAAACAGTAGCAAAATGCAAAGACACTCATGGCTGTGGGAAAAGTCACACAAAACAGAATGAAACAGAATAACCCACGCCCCAAACTGCAAAAAACATGAACCCTATTCTCTACCATTCCCACCTATGGGAAGAGTGTCTTCCTACCTTCTCCCACAGCTGGTGGTGGAGGTGTGGATACTGGGATGACTTTGTGGCTGGGCCTGCGGGGCACTCATGTGGAAACACCATGGGAGGGCCCCAGGTTTGTCCCCACATTTGTGTGGGGGCCCTGGGTGTGTGGAACCCTCTTCCCATTCTCACCTCAGAGCGGCACTGATCCTGGGTGGCCTGGTGCACCTGCCACTTGTCTAGGGCGTTGTAGTTGAAGTCCCAGACCAGCTCTTCGATGACCTCCTGGGTGCAGCTCTGAAAATGCAGTGCCCCATAGACATGGGGTCAAGAGACATTAGTGTCCTCCCGGGACATTGCCACAAGGGGCCACCCGCATTAGAAATCCTGTTCTCCAGTTGAGGCAAAGAGGGGCAGCTGAAAAGACATCGAGCAAGGAGGTAGCCGGATGAAACTCTAGAGCTCGTGATTAACATCGAGGTAGTTGAGCTTGGTCCCCAGTGCTCAGCTTCTCATCCTGCCTGCTATGACCTGGGGTATGAACATGAAAGATGGGCCAGGCTTCCAACACCTGGCAGCTTCCTTCTGCCCAGGAAGGGTGTGTCCCACATCCTCTGTCCCCTTCTCTACACATAGACAACCAGCCCCCCACCCCAACACACACACAGGGACACACATAATGAGGGGCAAGAGGTGTGGGCCTGCTGAGGTGACATCACAGTTGTTGCCTGCTCTCCAGTGGGCTGCCCTGAGCTGCCTCGTGTTACCTGTTGGTGTCTCCTGCCACATGTCCAGAGGGCTCGGAAAAGCGGGCTGAGCCGACGTCTACAATTGTTTGAAAGTCTCTCTCTCTGGGCTTGCCTGGGCCCAGAGACCCTGAAGGGAGGAAGGCAGCAAGAGAACATCCTGTTCTCTCGAACGTCTCCACTCAAGTGAGCTGGAGAGCAGGTTGTCTTTTGAATCTGGGTGCCCGGTTACCAGAGTTCTAAGTTCAGTTGGGACCTATCACAGAGGAAGTGAGGTCACTCTTTCAAGATTCTAATCCCTGGGACCATGTGTTCAGTCAGACCTATCCAGAGCCCCTTCTTGGCAGTTGACTCCTTAGCTTTCTCCCCCATGTCATCTCCTTAACTGGACACAACGAGCCAAAAAGGCCATAGCCACCACTCTCTGGAAATGGAACTAGGGTCCGAAGCTTCAGGAGGCAGAGCTGAATTCAGACCTTACGTTCTATGTTTCTTTGCGCACTTGTGTGTCCTATGTCATTGCGTCTCTCACGTAGTCCCCACTTTCCCAGCCTGCAGTGTGGGGATCAGGCTAGAATCTACTTCCTTGGGACATCCTCTAGTGTCTGTGGATAAGAGTATTTATTACATGTGTGGGGTGGTCCCCTGTGTATCTGAGGCACAATTTTCAAGATGGAAGAATTACAAGAAGGGGTGGGATTTGGCATGGAGGGCCGCTCAGAAGAGGCCTGGGTTCCAGCCCTGTAATACCGCAACTGTCACTTTCCCTCTTGGCCTCATTTTAAGGTGGGCACCATGATGGTCTGGAAAAGCAAGAAGATGCAGGCATTGTCAACCTCTGTAGTAAAACCATGCAATTGTTTCCCGTTATATGAAGAACGAGACCCCGTTACCTCGTTTGGGTCTATGAGGGGAGCGGCTTTCACCATGGCTCCCAGGGATCCTGACCTGTGGTATAGGCATCAGACTGTAACCGCTAAGTGGTCAGTGACTGGCTTTTGACCCACAGGACATATTCAACGTGATGAAGTACCATGCCTAGAGCTTCTCTACATGTCATGCAAAGAGTTTCTCACTCCCTAGTTACTTTCCATCATGTTCCACTACTCACTCCTTCCCTTTCCCTTCTTCTTCTCTCTCTCTGAAGCAGAACCAAGCACTGATGTTTTGAGCTGCCATCTACAGAGGCTCACAGGACAGAGAACGGAGGCAGTGCCAAGGCCAAAAGACACACAGGAACTCAGGTTCTGAGTCCAGATGGCATCCCGAGTCACGTGAGCCAAGTTATGACAAAATCCTCTTCCAGTATGGCCCTGGACATACCTTGAGCCTGGGGAACCATGCTAATTTGGGCCCGCATTCTTCACCCACAAATACTGTTAGAAATTAAAGCGATGCACCTGCACATGCAGGGTATCAGGGCAATGCAGTCCCGGGGCAACTCTAGATAAGTAACAGTCTCCCAGGCCTCAGCATCTGTCCCTGCCTTCCTCCCTCCCCTCTGCTCTCCTCCTAGTGTCCCTGCAGCCACCCTGGCTGCCTTTTTCACTCCTCTGGCCAAACTGGCTTCTGTTATTGAGTGTCTGCAGCACAAGTCACTTCTTCCTGAAACGCTGCTCCCTGACGTGTGCAGGCCTAGCTCCCTTTGGTCAATCTGTTCTCAGCAACCTCAGCCTCAGTGAGGCCTTTCATATCTTTCCATGCAGTGACTCCCCAGCCTTCCTCCGTAGCACACTTCATTCCTAGTACACAGCGCTTGCTCTTTTCTTTCACGTGCGTTCTCTTTGGAGCTTTGGTCCATGTGTAGACTGGGAGCTCCTAAAGCAAAGGAGCCCTAGGTAATTTCAGCTCCGCGCACGGGCCCAGCAAGATACCTGGCATAGGGCAGTGCTCAGTGTGTAGTTACTCAATGAATAATTGAGAAGATCTTGGAGCCCACCTCCCCTCTTAAGCACCTAGACTGCAGAATGCTACTAAAACTTTCAAGCTGTTTCTGGGCAGGGGTGAAAACCACAATGGCCTCTGCCTGACTCTTCCTGCTCCAGTTCCTCCAGCAGAACTCACCAGGTACCATGGACAAGGAAGCGCCCTGCATCCAGTTCTCCAGCTCTGGTGGCACAGCCCCACGCAGGCACACCAGCAAAAAAAGCCATGCCTTTTCTCGGGGGTCCTCAACGCAGTGCCTTTGCAGAGTCACAGAGCAAAGGAGCAGGATCTCCAGGCTCCCTGGGCAGAGTAAAGGACCTCAGAACCCTCCCTTTCCTCCTTTTCTGTCCACTCCCATGGTGTCCTCTTTACGATTCCAGCACCCGCACCTCTGCCAGAAGAGTGCTGCTGCACCCACCCCTGTGTGTCTAAACGAGGAACTGAAGGTCTAATGTAGACTAGACTTGTCCCTGGGCCCCAGACACAGTGAACGCTCCTCAACATGACTAACCCACAGAAAAATGCAACCAAGAGCATCATGAGGCATCACATCACATCGGCGGGAATAGCGACCCTCCAAAAGTCGAGAGATAACAAATGCTGGTGAGGATGTGGAGCAAAGGGAATCCTTGGGCACCATTGGTGGGAATGCACATTGGTACTGTCACTATGCAGAACACTGTGGACGTCCCTCCAAAAATTAAAAAGAGAACTACCGGATGATCCAGCAGTTCCACCTCTGGGAACATACCCATAGAAAATGAAGGAATATGTCCAAGCAACACCTGCACTTCCATGTTCAAGAAGCATTATTTTCAATAGCCAGGACACGGAAAACATCAGTGCCCTTTAGTGCTGAGTAGGGAAAGAAGTGGTACCTAGAGAATAGCATAGGAATCAGGCAGAAGAAAAGGACATCCCGCTAAGTGTGCTAACAGTACCGGACTTTGAAAGCGTGATGCCAAGTGAAATAAGGGAGACAGGGCAAAGACTTTCTGTAGAGAAGCATAGAGAGAGAGATCGATCCTGTCTAGAGAGAGAGACAGAGAGCTATTTTTCCCTTCTCTGTGGAATCTGAGACAAAGAAGAGAAAAGGAGGAAGACTAACTCAGAACAAGAAATCAGATAGAAGTAACCAGAAGCAGAGGGCGGAGGGGGTGCAGGAACTGAGTGAATGGTGAAAAGGTACAAATTCCAGTTTCAGATCAATAAGGAATAGGGATTTACAGTACACCCCAGGACTACAGTTCATTACTGCTCTATGGTGTATTTGAGAGGTGTGAAAAGAGCAAGTTCTGAGAGTTCTCATCACAAAGAAAAACCTCTCTTTCTTTTCTTTTTTTTCTTTTCTTTTCTTTTCTTTTCTTTTCTTTTCTTTTCTTTTTTCTTTTCTTTTCTTTTCTTCTTTTCACTTTAACCACAGCCAGAGGGTCAAAGGTAACACGCTGTACATAATCACGGGGAGAAAGGAGTACATAGGGAAACCTTCATTCAGTCGTTCAACAAACACTGGATTTAGCATGAGGTAATCCCCGTTCTTGGCTGGGTTCTGCCCAGAACTCCTGTGTCCCACACACCTCTGGTGCTGATTTGCTGATGCCCTGGGTGAGGCACTTCCTTGCCTCGGTTTCCCCCTTACGGTGACCACGCTGGCTGCCGACACTGTTAACAAGGATGCTGCGGGAAGGAGGAGGTGCCAGCCTCGGAGTGTGGGTTCCCGGGGGAGGGGGTGCAAGCCTTTCCCCTGTAATTTATTTCCAGCTCCGGTGCTTGTGAACTCCTCCTAATCCTCCTGCTGAAGTGTGTGCAATGTCTGTGGGTTGTCACACGCATTAATTATCTGTTGAAGGTTATAAAGTACCCCTCGCTTTGGCAAGATCACCCTAAAGAAAAGGGCTTTATCAACGTCGCCATTAAATGCAATCACAGAGAGTGGAGAAGATGGAAAGGAAAATCGCTCAAGCCAAAGAATAAATGACATTTCAGAAAACGCAGAACAAGTGGATATGAAGATCAATTGGAACTTAAAGTGACGACATGTCCAATGACATAGTCGCGGATTCTGGGTTGCTTCGGGCAAGAAAGGGGGACGGTACACACGGAGCCAGACAAGAGGCCCTGAGGCAGGGTGCAAAAGGTTTGATCCTGGGCAGTGTCTTAACCCTTCTGTGCCTCCGTTTTCTCATTCATGAAATGGGACAATATTCACACTGAACCGGAAAGTGATAATAAGAGAATACAACTTCATACGCCTGGCATCTACCAGGTGCTCACAAATCACAGCTGTCATCACGGAGAGTCAACGGCGGAGGAAGCGAGAGGTGGGCCCGGAATTCGCAGGTGCTCAGAACGCATTTCATTTCGTTGGACTAAAATGAAGCTTTGTTTTAAATGTCCCTGTCTCATTGTTTCCAGACTGTATGTCATCTCACCATGCAGCACATAGACCGTGCAATGCTGGTAAATATAACAGGCTCCCGCGGGGGGGGGGGGTGCTGATTTGTGGCGTGTGCCAGTCTCCATGGGGTGCATATTCCCACCGTGGCTGATTTCAAGCTCCCAGCCTGCCCTTACTGAACACAGTCAGGAAGAGACGTCAGCGGCTCATGTCATTTCCGTGGATTTCTGCTGTAAAGATACAACAGACGAGAGCGTAGATGATGGCAGTATGTAGTAAAGCCATTAGGAAATGATGAGTTTGGGATATTTATTACCTTTGTTCTTTTAAAGATTTTATTTATTCATTTGAGAGAGAGAGAGAGAGCAGGGGGAGGGGCAGAGGGAGAGGGAGAAGCAGACTCCCCTCTGAGTGGGGAGACCAATGCATGGATCCATCCCAGGACCCTCCTGGCTTGTGGTGAGGATCAAAGTGACGCCATAAAGATGAAAGTAGCCCTGACTCTGGTTTCATTTCCTATTGCAAGGTTTTCATTTTTTTTTTTTTTTTTAAGAACACAAATCAGATATTACTTCCTGCTTGAAACCCTCCCCAGGCTGCCTGCGGCCTAAACAACAAACGCCAGGCTCCTAAGGATGCCTGAAGAAGCCCCTGGACGAGTGCATTTTTGCCCCTTCCACTTGGTGTCCTGGGTCTGCTCAGCTGCCCTAGGCCTGGTGACTCCCAGATCCCCGGGGTCCTCCTCTTCTTTCTGCAGCCTAGGGACCAGCACGCAGGCCCCACATCTGTCTACCTCCAGCCACCTCCCACAGCCTCTTTCAGGCCGTCTTCCAGGATTCAATCTAAGTACAGCCCAGCATTAGCTGTGATGCCACGGAACACATCCCTGAGCCTCACTCTCCTGTGTGCAGAGGGGCCCAGGACACCTAACTCCTCGGGGTGGGCAGGAAGCCTGGCGAAGACACGCGCGAGGACTCGGGCCAGGCCCCGGCCCACTGCGGGGCGCGACTGCGCGGGTTCCGGCCCTGGGGCTGGGCTGCAGGGCGGCGGGCTAGGGCGGCCCTGCAAAGGGCCCGCGTCCGGGCTGTGGGGGGCAGGGCAGCGGGTGGGAGGGCTTCCCCGAGGTCGGTCCAGCCCCGCCGGCCCAGAGTGCCGCCAGTGGGAGCCCCGGGACCTCAGCTCGGCGGGCCGCGCCTCCCGGCCCCCGCCGAGGCTTCCCCAGACCCGGCCACCACAGGCGCGCTCAGTCCCTTGCCGTCCTGAATGCCCCGCGCGACTGTCCGGCGCGGTCTCGGCAGCGGAGCGCCGTGTTGTGCAGGGCATGCGCGGGCCACCGGGCGCATGCCCGGTCCTCCGGGGGGGGGGGGGTGGGGGGGCGGAAGCTCGGCGCGGGGACGCGGCCGGGCGCGCGCCGTGGCGGTGAAGCGCTCCTCAGCCGGTCGCCGCGCATGCGCGGCCCGCGCCTACGCAGCACGGCCTGAGGGCGCAAGCCCGCCGCTGCTGCTGCTGCTGCTGCTGCTGCTGCCGCCGCCGCCGCCGCCGCCGCCGCCGCCGCCGCCGCCGCCGCCGCCGCCGCCGCCGCCGCCGCCGCCGCCGCCGCCGCCGCCGCCGCCGCCGCCGCCGCCGCCGCCGCCGCCGCCGCCGCCGCCGCCGCCGCCGCCGCCGCCGCCGGGAGCGCTGTGCGCCCGCGGCGTGAGGCGTTGGAGGGAGCGCCGCCCGTCGGTTCGCGGCGCCGCCTCGCAGTGGTCTGCCCTCGCCTCCCGGCGCCCCGCGTGGTCCATGTGAGTGCGGGGAGGGGGCGGGGGCCGGGAAGCGGGCGGGTGGGCCGGCTCCTGCTGCTGGGAGTTGGCAGGGCCGTGGCCCGCGGGCGGAGGGCCGAGCGGGGCTAACCAGCCGGTCCGCGCGGCGGATGCGGCGGAGACGGACCCCTCCCGCGCGCCGCTTGGGAGGCCGAGGATGTGGGGAGGCCGGAGAAGTGGGGAGGACGAGGGAGGGGCCCGGGGAGGGCGGCACTCTGGGGAGGATCGGGGCGCGGGCGGGTCGGGAGATGTGGGACGGACTGGGGGTTTCCGGGAGGACGGCGATGTGGGGAGGCCGGCGGGGGGACAGGAGAGGCCAGGGAAGGGGGACGAGGGGGCGTGTTCTGGGAGAAAGGCGATGGGTGGAGGACGGACTTGTGGGGAGGTCGGCGTGCTCCGGCAGGCCAGGGGACGAGGGGAGGCCGGGGGCTCGGGTAAACGGGGAGGTTTGGGGGACATGAGCAGGCCTGGGGGGGTTCGTGAAAGATGGGGAGGTTGGTGGATTCGGGGGTCTTGGAGAGACGGAGGGGCTCGAGGCCGGAGCACACAGAGAGGCCGGGGGCTTGGGGAGGCCAGCCGGCCTCCTTGGGAGCTGGCCAATTGCCTCAAAGACAAAAGGGGGGAGAGAGAAAGGAGGAGGAAGAGGGAAATCCTTGGGGACCTGGAGGGGGGAGAAGAGCCCTGACCCGATATGGGGACTCACTGGCCCTGCGGCAGGGAAGGGCGAGCCTCGAACCCGGATCCGGGCCAGCTCTTTCCCCGCAGCTGCCGCTCAACTTGCTGTGGCCCTGTGGTTTTTGGGGCGAAAGCCCTGGAGACCTCGTTGATTCATTGTGCCTCCAAGTTTACCTCTTCCCAACCCAGCCCCCAGCTCTGCTTCTGGCTTAGGTGGAAGAAGGACTTGTTGTTTCTTTCTCTCTCCTTTCCTTTCTTTTCTCAGGAGGAGGAGGATGGGTGTGTGTGTGTGTGTGTGTGTGTGTGTGTTACTTGGTTTTATTTAATTGCAGGATTTAGCTTAATGCACTAAGGGTAAAAAAATTTTTTTAGTCATTTCAACAGTGTCTCATTCTTGCATGGTTAGCCTGCAGCTGGGTTTTTGGCAGTGAGACTAAGATAATAGTAATGTAGTAATTATGGGAACTGGTTGAAATACGTTCAAGCTGAAGGCGGTGTAAGGATTTGGGGATCTGTACATAAGACGACCAACGCTGGGATTCTTAGGTAGAATGTCAACATTTTCGTGGTTGGAAAAATAGGCCATTACTATTTGAAATGAAATACCAGAGCCTCACTCTTAATATTTTATTTGTAAAACTCATAATGGAAGCAGTCTTCTCTTGGAAATGTGTGAACTCTGGTCAGTTGTCTCATCTCTTGAAAACCTGAAAGGTGGATGAAGTGATGGAAAGATACATTGCAAATTAGCATTCACCTTATTTTTGTTGAGATCCAATGTAGGTGATTTTTTCATGCCATTGTGCTTTGGAGATAATTTTTAACATCCTGCAATATTTAAACACATGAAACTTCTGAAGAAAGTTTGCGTTCCGGTGTCTTTATGAGTACGTTGTTTTCTCTTTGTGGCTGTCCTTGGAGGTGAAACACTGAATGAGCCTACCACTCGTGTCTTGAATACATTTGTGTGCTAAATGTTGTTGAAGCAGCAAGATCCCATGTTACACATTCTTTAAGTAATATCTTTCCGGTGATTATCATATACTCTGATTTAATAATGAAAACTGGGGAAAGATTGTTTAAAACCCATTGCTGTCTTTTATTTTATTTTATTTTATTTTTTTTAAAGATTTTATTTATTTATTCGTCAGAGATAGAGACAGCCAGCGAGAGAGGGAACACAAGCAGGGGGAGTGGCAGAGGAAGAAGCAGGCTCATAGAGGAGGAGCCTGATGTGGGGCTCGATCCCATAACGCTGGGATCACGCCCTGAGCCGAAGGCAGATGCTTAACCGCTGTGCCACCCAGGCGCCCCCCATTGCTGTCTTTTAAAGGGTCCCACAATCAACCTAAGACTTGAGTATATACACTGAATAAAAGGACCTACGCATTGTTCAGAGGTTATGATGCATCAAGAAGCAAGTCCTTGGATAAATAAAGACATTGAATCCAGAACTTAGTGTTTAAGGTTTGGGACCAAGAGTCCTGGGGCAGAGCCCTACAGGAGAGAGGACTTTAGCCTCTTTTCAGGCCGGCGGTCCGCTGAAGGTGAGTCGTGATTAGGAGTGAAGCTCCATGAGTGCGATGGGGTGGAAGTGTCCGGTGAAACCAGAAGTTAGGAGCTGCAGTGAGGATCATTAGAACATTTCTCACTAACATCGTTTCTCTAGCACTCCATGCCCATTGTTGGAAATTAGAGAACTTGACATCCCAGTTCTTAAAATTGGGTTCTTCAGCAAGTCACATAACTTTTCTCGCTGGGAAGTTTGAGAAATTGTCTAAATAACAATTGTATTGTTAAAGATATCCCCTTAAAAAAATGCTGATTAGTTCCCGCAGGAAAAATTATAGTGTCTTCTGTGTACTGTATATGTTCCATCGTGTAGTAAAGAGTCATTTTGAACATGACTCTTCTTTTTTGGATGTTAGTTTTGAGTTGCTACTTCTCTATCTCTAAAGATTTTATGGAAACCTTTTTTCCTGTATTTTTAAGTGTCTTAATTTTGAGAAAATACTTGTCTCAAGGGTAACACAGGAAAGATGAGAGTCAAAGTCTTAATATGTAAGTCTTTAACTTTTGAAAGTAAACATTTTCAGTTTAGACAGTTTTCAGCTAAAATCTTGTTTTAAATTTCAATATAATTAAAAGTTCTATCATTTGTGAAATGAGGGGGTTTTTTTGGCTTGTAAACCAGTAAAGTTTAGTTTCTGTAGTAGTTTATTTTGTCTTAAAGCTCGAGCTTAAGAACTTATTTCATTACTGTATGTGCTTCTAAAATCCCTTAAATAATTAGCAAAATATTGCTGTGGGGGTCTTTGGGAATTTTTACTGATGCCTATAGAAATTATTTAAAATGCAAATTCTGAAAACTTGGGCAAAGTAAATGACCTTATTTGAGTGAATAGTAGTAAATTCCAGGAAGTTTGTGAGTGCAGTAAGCATTCAAATCTGAAGTCGCATCTCTGTCCTTAGAAGGATCCTCGGTGGAAGAGGATGAGAGCGGTTCCAGCTCCTGTTTGGGTGTACCTGTGTTTCAGTGCCTCAGCCAGCTGCCTTAAGTAGTTGTTTTTTTATGTCTCTTCTGAAAACCATGTTTCGTAGTGGATTATTTAAACCGTTGGTGGCTTTTTCTCTCTGCTAATATTTGTGCAAGGTTTTTTTTTTCTCTCTTCCATTTCATGACTACCAAAAGGCAACCTAGTGTAGGAGAAATGAAATTGCTGTCTACCACTTTGTGGCATTAATTTCTAGGAATGGTGCCAAATCTTACCATTCAGAACTACATAAATGTGTTTCTGATTATAAAGTACCAGAAGAACCCCCTCTCTTCCTGTCTGTAACAGTTGTATTGTTTTTTTTTGCTAGGCTCTATCATGGAAATAAAATTCAGATAGGCATATGTAATTCAACTTTCAGGATAGGTGAGATTTTTAGCAAGTGCTGTTAATTATGGTCTGATTTGCATAAACACTAATGAAATGGTTTTTAGAGGAAAGTATGAAATAGATGTTTTTGGCTGGGTGGCACTATTGCCACTTTTTAGCAGTTGAAAGCCTCCGAGAAGGAAACAAGTAGCATCATCACAGAGTTTACTTATTTGTCAGGACATGAAGGTCTTCCCTGCAAGCTTTGTATTGAACGAAACAAATTCTGCCTAGATCTTATTGATATACATTGGCATTTACTGTAAACTCATTTTTCAGAACAAGAAAAATGACCAAAGTCATACATGTGAATGTTATCCACTGATAGGGGAGGAGATGTAATGTTACTGCTACGTGTGGGGTATTGTGTGTTGTTGGTAGGTGTCACTACCTTTTTACCGATGAATTAAATCTGGGAGATGACACGTGCCAGACCTGAGGTGATTGCTTTCATGCTTTTTCTCCTTTATTCCTCCTGAGAACCATTGATTGTGCTATTGCTATCCTCAGTTTTGCAGAGGAGACACTGGAAGTTTGGAGTTTGAGGAGCTTGCCGTGGGCCTCTTGGCCCACAAGGGGTAGGTCCTTGTTGGCTGGGCCTGCTGAACTCTCTGTGCAGCTTCTAGGACCAGACAGGACTAGAGCAGCAGTAGTCTCACAGATCTGAACCCAGCCTTCCGAAGGGGGAGTGAGTAGCATGCAGGTGTAAGTACCGTGTCTGGGAGAGTTGAAATAATTATATTTTCTGTTTGAATCTGACGCTTTCATATCATGAAGCTGTGATCTGGCCAACATGGTGTAGGTAAACATTTTAATGAACATACCAAAATTGTTTATTTTAAGTTAATTTAAAATCAGTTAAATACAAATATATAATGCATAGTGCAGTGATTGACGCTTATTTGTTCAAGGTTGTGCTTTAGTAACCTCTACATTGTTACAGAGTTTTTTCATTGGTGACTTTTTTTGGGGGGGGTGTCAGTGTTTATGAATATAGTTTTGTGGGAAGCAAGGTGTAATGTGAGGGAAAAGTAAATTGTAAATTTCTCATGCAGGTTTCATCCCCTTGTAGTAAATCCTAGAATTTATAATCTCTAACACATTGCTGCTCTATAAATGTTTCTGAAGTGAATGTGCTCGTTCTCGCCGATTTAGAATTTTCCATCGTGCTTTTAAGACTTGACGTACTCTGTCCTCCTTTATTTAGGGCCAGTGGACCAAAACCAAGGCTCAGAAGAACCTAAAAAGTTGTATCTATGGGCTGCTGTGCCTAGGATCTCCTTTCTGCCTCCATTTTCTATCTTAAAAGTCCTGCCATCTGGTGCTTTGGATTGTGCTGTGAATGGTAGGTGCTTGTTGGGTCTACTTGTGACCAAAGCACCATGTGTTTGTCTTTGATGGACTGAAGAAAGAACTGACGTGGTTTTATACATTCCATATTTGTAGTGCATTGTGTGTCTTTTTATAGAATTTAAGCAACACGAGGGCAGAAACTTTGTTTTACACACTATGGCATCCCCAGTGTCTGACACAATATTTATTGAATGAAAGAACCCAGACTCATTCGTTGTTGGAGAACTGTTCCTGCGTCAGTCAGCAGTCCACTGTTTTTTGTTTGCCTTGGTAAAGAACCTTACTTACAAACCAGGTAGGACTTGATACCAGGGAGAACTTGGATTATCTGTTTCTATCTTTGTCTGCTTTATTTTAGATTACAAATATCATCAAACTTGAGCTGCGGGAAAAAGGCATTTCTCTGTCCCTTTATAGTTTTCAAATGTTTTTTTTTCTAGAAATTAATTTTGTAGGAATTGGTCATGTGTTCGTTAGGACTCATTCTATGTTCTGAAGACCTAGGAAGTTGGGATTTATAAAAGATCCTTGATGACTGGTCTAGAAGCTCTAATGTATCTTCTACTAATCAGTTGGATTCATCATGTACTTTACAAGGGTTTTACATTATGCCCTGAAACCATTTTTAAAAATGCATCTTCCCAGGGGCGCCTGGGTGGCTCAGTTGTGAAGCATCTGCCTTCGGCTCAGGGCATGATCCCAAGGTCCTGGGATCGAGCCCCACATCGGGCTCCCTGCTCTGCTGGCAGCCTGCTTCTTCCTCTCCCACTTCCCTTGCTTGTGTTACCTCTCTCGCTGGCTGTCTCTCTCTGTCAAATAAATAAATAAAATCTTAAAAAAAAAAAAAATCCATCTTCCTAACACTGTAATGCCAGTTCCATGACACACCGGCCTTCCGATGATCTGCTTAGAGAGTCTTTTACGTTGTTGTTCAGAGTAAACGTTTTGAGCAACAGGTCACTTACCTTCACTCAGGCAAGAAAAGTCAGTATTTGGGTAAAAAAAAGAGTTTGTTCTTCCTCAGCAAGTTCCCCTTGGTCTTGCTTATTGCGAAGGGAAACACGTGCGTGCGCACACCACAGTAAACCAGTAAACTGGTTGTTTGCAGTGGTTCTCAAAGTACAACTGCATCACCATCACTTGGCCGGGTTAGAAATGCGTGTGCTCGTGCCCCACCTCTGACCTCCTGAATCAGACTCGGGGGGTGGGGCCCGCAGTCTGTTTGAACATGCTGTCCAGGAGCTTTTGTTGCATGCTAATGTCTGTCAACCACTACTTGAGAGTGTTTTAAGAGAAATGCAAGTCGTAGCAGGCAAAAAATCAGTCGTAAATGGCAGAGGCATGTGTTTGGCTTCTGACCACTTAGATTTGCCTTCACTTCAGGACTCTTTTTCAGTATGTTTTTCAGGTTTTCTAGAGTCTTGGGAAGACCTCACAACTAATTTTGTTTAGGGATTTTGAATGTTTTATGCTGAGGTCATTAAATTCTTGGTTGGATTTTAAATAAATGATTTTGCATTGAAATAGCAATTTGTATGGCCCCTGGACTTGTGGTTTTTGGCAGATAGCAGGAAAGTGTGTATATGTGGGTGCTCAAGGCACGTGTTCCCTGGTGGTTTTGTTTTGGTGTTGAGAGATTGGCTTGCTTCTACTAGAGTCAGGATGATTTCCAAGTCTTGGGGTGACTACTAAAACAGTATTGTGTGAATTGATTCTATGCCTAGCATTAAAGTCATACCTAAATTTAATATGTATTGTTTTGCCTTTGTCCTTTATTTTTTCCCTAAGATCAGAGCTAGATAAAAGTTAGTGTTCAAAGATGGAATTGGTGATATGCTTACTTTCTGCTATGTCTTATGCAGAGTTGGACGCACCTGTAGGCAAATAGAATATTGTGAGCTCAGGGACAGGGACTCTGTATTATCCTGTACGTATCTGTGGGTCCTTCACAGCTTCCTCCTCCTACTGTAGTGGGTTGGCCCTCAGTCATTGGTTTAATGATTGAAGAAGAGTCTGTGCTCCTGCTGAGGGGGCCTTGTGACCTTGAAGTACATGGAAGTTGTTACTAAGGTAGAGAAGAGAATTAGGGACAGACGGGTGGACTTAGGTTACCATAATGTGGACGCGAAGTACAAAGGATGTTTCCACGTACCTCTTCTGGCCCCCATCAGACTGAGTCAGTGGTGTAGCCCTGTGATGGAGAAAATAAAAGGAATGAGCTGGTGGGAAAAAGTGATCTGAAACAGTTTCTTTCTCCTTACATTGGTCAAGTGAAGTTAAAGTTCTAGTTTATAGTCAGTTATAGACTGTGACCCCACTAAATGTACATCAGAGCGCCTGGCCTGGAGCACCTCTCAGTGAGGGAGTCTCCTGTTGCTCCCCGCTGTGCTGGGAGGCTCCAGCCGCCCCCCAGTCTTCTCTCTAATGACTGCTTCAGCCCTGCTCTGGTCTTGTGTCAGTCGCCCCGCCCCGCCCCTTCTGGTGGTTTCTGCTGTGTTGCTGCCTTGTGGTTTTCAATAGCCTTTTCCTGGTTACAATGAGGTTGCACATCTTTTTATACATTTACTGGCCATTCGGATGCACTGTTTTTCGAAGTGCCCATATTTTTCTATTAGGTTATTTTTAAATTGATTTGTAGACTATATATATTCAGAACACACATTCTTTGTTGGTTGTGTATTTTGCTGCTGTCTCTTCCCACTTTGTCATATGCAGTTTCACTGACTCAGTGGTTTTTGTGTGTGTGTTTTTTTTTTATGAATAGAAGTTCTTAAGTTTAATTAGTGCCATTTGTCAGTCTTTTGTAAGTTTTTTGTGTCTTTCCCTGCCCTGAGGTCATGAACTAGTTCCTCATTTATTCTCTAAATGCTTTTATACTTTTGCTTTTAACCTTTAACTTTGTAATTCTCTCAGAATTGGTTTTGGTGCATAATCTGAAGAAGGAATCCAGCTTCATTAACATGTGGACAGGCTAGTTGTCCGAACACCATTCATTGAAAAGAGCATCTTTCCCCCAGAGCTCTGCAGTGCCCCTTTTCTTGGAAATGAAAGGTCCGTGTGTATGTGCATCTGTTTTGGACTTTGTTGAATTCCACTGGTACTGCCCAGTTTAAGTTGCTTCAATTATTTTAGTTTTATAACAGGTCTTATTGTGGAACTCTTCCCACTTGGTTCCTTTTTAAGCATACCTTGGCCCTCCTTGACCCTTTGCAGATCTGTATCTGTTTTAGAATCCCTTGCTGAGTTCCAAGGAATTTCTTCCTGCTGTTGCTTGGGATGACGTCGAACGTGATCAGTGTGTGGAGAGTCGTTTCTTGGTTTGAGTTATTACAAATAAAGCCTTTGAATAATTTTGCTCAAGTCTTCATGTGACCATCGGCTTTTGTTTTTCCTGGAAATGGTTGGGTCTAGCACTGTAATGGCTGGATCCTGTGGTAGGCCTATGTTGGCTTTTTGAGAAAGTGTCAAACTCTGTCCTGGAATGGCTGAACCATTTCATATTCCTCCCAGCCTTGTGTGAGAGTTCCAGTCACGCTGGATCGTTGGGGCAACATTTGGTATGGTTAGTCTTTTAGCTTTTCAGGCATTCCGATAGGTGTGTAATGGTTTTTCTTTGTGGTTTTGCCACCTGTGTATCTTTTGGTGTTCAAATCTTTTGCCTATTAAATTTTTTTTCTTATTGGTGGGTTCTTTATATATTCTGGATACAAGTCTTTGTCAGATGTGTGCTGTGCTTTTCTCTCATGCTATGGTTTGTTTTTGCATTCTCTCTCTCTTTTTTAAAGATTTTATTTATTTATTCGAGGTAGGGAGAGAGAGCGGGATGGGGGCAGGGGCCGAGGGAGAGGGAGCAGCGGACTCCCCGCTGAGCAGGGAGCCTGCTGCCTTTGGGACTCAATCTCAGCACCCTGAGATCATGACCTGAGCCCAAGGCAGACATTTGACTGAGTCCCCCAGGTACCCCTGGACTGTGCTTTTTCAGTGTCCTAGTTAAGAAGTTGTTGCCTAATCCTAGGTCACAAAGGTTTTCTCCTTTATTTCCCTCCATCCCCCTCTAGAAAAGTTTCAGGTTTACATTTAGGTCTGTGATTCATTTTTATTTATGGTGTAGGATATTATTTGTAGGATTCTTAACTTAGTTCTGATTATTTGTAGGAGTCTATTGAGGCACAGAATGAAGATATAGCTCCTTCCAGAGAGCTCTTTTTTTTTTTTTCTTCTTTTTTGCTTCAACCAGTTTAAAGCAGGTTTAAGGCTTGAGGTATTTTGGACCGCCCAGTGCTGTGATTTTACTGGAGAGGTGATTCACCTCTGGTTTCTTTTATCTTGAGCTCTGTAGCCTTTAGGGCCCTGCTTCTGGAGGGAGTGTTTTTGGTTAAACACCCTAAGGGACCCAGCTTTTGATTCTTACTCCTCTTTCCCTGAATGGTTGTAAAAATGAAAGTTGAAAATTTTCAGAATTGGCAAATGACTGCAGGGCAGAGGTGGTTTCTGTGCTTGTTCATCTCTTTGGGTTCCTGATTTCACTTTAATTTTGGCCTGTTCTTTCCTTATTGTCTTGTCAGTTTCTGGTTGATTTTAAGATTTTAAAGTATTCTGTCCATCTTTTTTAGTCTTTTTCAGGGGAATGATTGGGCCAGATAACATAGCCTGTAGTTAAGGATACAGGGAAAAGTGTGTTTTATTTCACTGCAGTGTTTGGAGTCTAGACTTGGATCTGTGTCTCCTGTAGTGGTTGCTAGCCATGTGTGGCTATTTAAATTAAAATTAAATAAAATGAAAAGTTCTGTTTGACAGTCACACTAGCCCCAGTTTGGGTGCTCAGTATGCAGGTGTGGCTAGTGGCTACCACCTCGGACAGTGCAGAGATGGGACATTTTCATCGTCATGGAGCGTTCTCTTACACAGTGCTGGCCGGACTCTTGACTTTTTCCGAAGTCTGCCTAGAGCAGGCACAGCTAGACAGAGGATTGAGCCTCTTTGACAGGCGTATCATGGAGCCTGTCTCTAAGGTGGTGTGGGTTCTCAGACCGGTATAGGTGGGATCATGGGAGGCTGTGGTGCACTGAGTAGAAAACCACTAAGTACTGATATTTAATTTACAAATACCTGCCTAGTGCTTCCTTAGGGTGTCTGTTTCTTTCTTTTTTCTTTAATTTACAAAAAGTAGCAGTAATTTAAAAATTATCAAAATTAAATAGCGAGTCAAAAATTAAATTTTACCCTTAGCTAAAGTCTCAGGTATTAGTAATCAAAGATGTCTAGGTATCATAGTTTGTGTAGAGACGCAGGTCTTTTTAGTAGAAAGAGCATCTTAACTAGGAAACAGGAGGTTGAGGTACAAATACTGGTGCGTTGCCTTTAGTCACGTGACTTCTGATACTGTCTATATAAACTCTAGTATCTGTGATCTTTGAAGCTCTGCGTGCAGTTACTATGTGGGATGGTGTACACATGTAAAGTGCCAGGACAGTTGACCCCTGAACATTGCGGGCCGCCGGACCCTTCCCCATAGTTGAGAATCGGCAGTTAGCACATATTTTGTATGTGTATCATATACTGTATTATAAAAAGGTAAGTTAGAGAAAAGAGGATGTTGAGAAAATTATGAGAAACTACATTTACTATGCGGCATGTATCAAAAAAAAATCTGTGCATACGTGGACCCAGTTGTTGAGGCGTCAACAGTATTAAATACCTGTCTTGTGCCTGGTGTAGTGTCAGCCCCCGGGGGCACAGACAGGAGGGGAGTGAGGCAGTCAGCGTGCAGTGTGATGCCTGCAGTGATAGTGCCAGAGCAGAGTGCTCTGAGGACCTGGAGGGCATGTCCCCGTCACGGTCACGCTCAGAGGTCAGCAAACTTTCTCTGTTAAAGGTCAGATAGTAAACATTTCAGGCTTTGTAGGCCACATAGGGCCTGTCACATAGCTGCCTTTTTTTTTTTTTTTAAACAACCTTTAAAAGGGTAAAAACCTTGATTAGCCCAGAACCATACAGAAACTGGCTGTGGACCAGATGCCGTGACCTCTGCAGGTCTGGCTGTCTGCAGGGATCTGTAGAAAGAGAGTGGAAGGTGGGAAGCAGGCAGGGCCTCGTGGAGGACATGCCCGCTCTAACGGTGCAGAGGCGGGAGAGGCTGGGGTCTGTGAGACTGGATGTTTTTACTAGTGTTTAGGAGTACAGAAAGGGTTGGGTCGAGAAGGAGGTAGGGTTGATACTATTGACAAGATCAGAGCAGCGTGTGGTTGATTCTGACGGGAGCAGATTCCTATGGCAAGCGGGTGGTTAACTAGTACAAGGGTCGGTCAAGGAGCTGTTGCAGTCATGCGCTTCAGAAGGGAGAGGAGCCAAGCCTTTGTCATTAAGGGAATGGCTGCCCGGTGTCTGTCGCCCAGCTAGTAAAGTGATGGGCAAAGTTCAGATGGTCCAATCTAACAGCCTGTGTCCTTTTAATTCTACAATTACGTTGTACACACAAGTGAAGAAGGCCTTAATTAAGGGCGTGACTGAGGAACTGGAGAGAGGGTGATTTGAAGCCTGTTTCTCAGCCAGTCTCCAGGCTCTGACCTGGGAAATGAAGAGCCAGGGCTGAGAGAGGGGGTGTCCAGAGCAATTCCAGGATGGCTCCCAGATTTCTCCCTTGGTGAAAAGTCCATGAAGATCTTTTTGTTTTTAAGTGCTTACTGATCAGACTGTTTGTTGCTTAAGGAGGAAATGCTGTCTCCTAGGTCCATGAACCCCAGAAGCGGTACGCAGAATTGTGTGTATGCACATGAGCTGTTTTCCTGGGGTAGGATGCTTGGGCTTTCGTCCCATTATCAAAAGTGAGCCCAGCCCGAGGCGGGGGCACTCCTTGTTATTGGACTGTGGATGTCTGACACTCTGCCCGGGTGTGAGGCTGTAAGGGAAAGCTAAGCATCCAAATCACAGGACTGTTACTGTAAGTGTCATACATCCCAGACCGCTACATAAAACACAGGCCCATGAAGCTGTCACCTGAGCCCAACTGTACCAACCGAGGTCTACCAGCCAGCAGTGCAGATGTCTCCCCTGGCCTCCGAGAGACAAAACAAGGCCCGGTTTTTGTACATAGAAGGCCAGCCAGGAGAGTTTGGGACTCTCGTTGGCATGGATGTTTCAACATGCTGTTGTACATGAGATGAAGCTAAAGTTTATAAACTATTAGGAATATCTTAACAGTCCCATGGCTCTGAGAGATGGACCAGTGTCACTTTTAGTTGGCTGTGTTAGTTCCAAAAAGGAGTGTAGTTTTTCTGTCCACTCAGAAGTGCGTTGATAGTTAATAGTTGTAAGACAGTACCTAACTCGTCCTGTTACAGTTAGCTCTTCCGTGAACAGATGCAGGAGGAACTGGGCAGCTGGTGGTTTATGTTCGCACCAGGCAGATGAATGTGGTGTCCTGGAGTCTAAACTGGATTGGTTCGTGTTTGACATTAGCGTTATATGTAATTTAGGAATTACAGACTCTAGATTATAGCACTCCGTGCAGAGATTTGCTGTTTTTGGTGATATATGGCTGCCCTATAGAAGTTGAGGCTTAGAGGGGAGCGTTTGGAAATGGGTTTATGTCTGAGAAAGTTTCCCTTTTCCTGTTGACAGGACTGTGACCTCCATTAAGGGCCAAGTGTCATGAATGGCAAAGATCTAAGAAATGATGGAATTCAGTGGTGGTGTAGACGTTAGAAGTGAAAACCCCTAGGCTGTTTAAAATATCACCCTTAAGATTTCAGGCTGGGGATAATTGTGATTCCAGTGTAGGTAAAAAGTTTGGCGTCTCCTTGGCTGTGTCATGGCAAAAAAAAGCTTTGCTTTCTGCTTTGGGAAAAATACATTAGTTGTGTCCTAAGGAATTGACTTGATAAAAGAGGTAGCAGGAGTAACTTAGTTTAAATGCAAGTTGTCTACATATGAATTAATTTTTGTCGGGTGACGGTTGATGATTTGGTTGGTGAAGAGTTGATGTTTGATTTTCGTCTTTGAGTCTGCCCTTTCAACTATTTCATTGGAAATTCTAAACTTTTCCACTGGGTGTTTGCCTCCTTTATTTTTATTGTTTTAGGTAGTCTAGGATTTTAGAGGTTGATCTAAATTTAGGGATCAACTGGTCCGGGGCTCCCACTTTAGAGATGAAGAAATAACAGGGTAAGGCTCCTTGGGTAAATGGCTCCTTGATACTGACAGAGGAGGACTCTCAAGATTCTCTCAGCTGTCTTGACCTTTAGCTCATGGGTGATCTTTTTAGTAGATGAGAAGGGTATGAAGACAGCTTCTAAAACTCAGGTTTCCTATTAACTGTCAGGAGATTGAAAAAAATGGATGTAATTGAAAAATGGGTGAGAAATGGACACCGTTGAATCCGTTGTTCACACTGTATCCAAGTAACTTGTGGTTTGCATTCAGTCATTTATTTCTACATTGTCTTGGATATTTGAGGAATGACAAAACAAATCTCACACGTGTATATAGTCTAAGTTTTAGAAGACTAATAATGCCAGTTGTTCTCACTTCTCTACCAGATTTAGAGCATTGTCCTGAGTCACTCTTGACTCTTGAGCATCTTGTCCTGATGGGGATTCATTAAAAAGAAGACAGTCCTGGGGTGCCTAGCTGGCCCAGTGGGTGGAGCATGTGGTTCTTAATCTTGGGGTTGTGAGTTTGAGCCCCACGTTGTGTGTAGAGATTATATAAGTGAGTAAGTAAGTAAGTAAATTAAAAAAAAAAAAAAAAGACGGTCACTGCCTCAGGAAGCTTTTGGGTACGTCAGTGGTCCTGAAAGTAGTGTATGTAAGAATCACCAAGGAGAGTATATGAGAGATGCAGGCAGGGGGGCCTGGTGCCTTAGTCAGTTAAGCGTCCTACTCTTGTTTTGGGCTTAGGTCATGATCTCAGGGTCATAAGATCCAGCCCTGTGTCAGGCTCTGTGCTCAGTGTGGAGTCTCCTTTCCTGCCCCACCGCCTCGTGATCTGGCTTTTTCTTTCTCAAAAAAAAAATTTTTTTTAATGCAAATGCCTGGTATTATCCCACAGAGATGTTGGATGATCATTGCTGATGTGGAAGCCTGTCACCTGCATTTTATTTATTTTTTATTTTATTTTATTTTATTTGTTTTTTAAAGATTTTATTTATTTATTCGACAGAGACAGAGACAGCCAGTGAGAGAGGGAACACAAGCAGGGGGAGTGGGAGAGGAAGTAGCAGACTCCCAGCGGAGGAGCCTGATGTGGGGCTTGATCCCATAATGCCGGGATCACGCCCTGAGCAGAAGGCAGACGCTTAACCGCTGTGCCACCCAGGCGCCCCTGTCACCTGCATTTTAAACTAGCATCTCCTCGTGCTGAAAGAACACTGCTGTAGTGTTGCTGTAAGGACGTTGTAAATCATCAGGACCTAGAGTTTGGGAGGCCCCCAAGACTACCTGCAGGTTCCGTGGTTCACTAGAAGGACTTAGAGAACTGCGAGAAGCCATTATCCTCATGGTTATGGTTTATTACAGGGCAAGGATGTGGACAGAAGTCAGTGAAGGAAAGGCACACCGGGCGAAGTCCAGGGAAGACCAAGCATGAGCTTCTAGTTTTCCTCTCGCAGTGCAGGTGTGCTGACTTCTCCCAGCACCGATGCTGCCAACCAGGGAAGCTCACCTGAGCCTTGGTGTCCAGGATATGTATTGGGGGTTGTCCCATAGGCACTGCCTACATGGCTGAGTTTAGTCTCCAATCCCTCTGGAGATCAAACTGGTGTCGTGTGTGGCCCAAGGCTCCACCAGAAATCAAATTGTTAGCATGGACTGTCTGGTGTGGCCGAAGGCCCCCAGCTAAACAAAGACCACCTTATCAGGCAGGGGATTCCAAAGGCTCAGAGGTGACTTCCCAGGAGCTGGGCAATGGCCAAATCTTCCCTGGGGCAAGCTTAATCCTTTCCTGCATACAGCCTAGAAAGTAAATTGTTATTCCTGTCATTACTAGGGAGTTCAAGAAATTACTGCTTTTGGGGCGCCTGGGTAACGCAGTCCTTAAGCGTCTGCCTCCGGCTCAGGGCGTGATCCTGGCGTTCCGGGATTGAGTCCCACATCGGGCTCCTCCGCTGGGAGCCTGCTTCTTCCTCTCCCACTCGCCTGCTGTGTTCTCTCTGTCACATAAATAAATAAAATCTTCCAAAAAAAAAGAAAAGAAATTACTGCTTGTAGGTAGAAGATACATTGCAACCACATGTAGTGTAATTTGCCACAAAACTAAAATACCAGAATTTCTGCACCCAAGTGAAGATGTCTCCAGAAGTGTGTCATACTTGACACCTGTCGTAATGTTTTCATCAAGAATTTGAGTAAAGAACAGGAGTTAATGCTGGGAGACCGTTCATTTTTAGAATCAGGATTTGAAAATACTTCGACAGGTTGTAATGAAGTGCTAAAATCAACAAGGTAAAATTTATAAGGAATAAAGGTAAAATGACAGACTTAAGTTAAAAAGAAAAAAACAGCTGAGAAGTTAAAGATATGTGGTATGTGCCTTAGCTGTACCTGGGTTCAGAAGATCTGGGGAAGATGACTGAAACGGATCGGCAGGCTTCTTTGTGAAGGGGCAGATGGTAGATATTTTAGGTTTTGCAGACTAAGAGGCAAAATGAAGGATATTATGTAAGTACTTACATAACAGGAGAGAACACTAATATCTATAAAATTTTTATTGACAGAATTTCAAATAATAATTGAGTATGTATATATATTATAATACAGGTCTAATAAGAATGGAATTTTTTTTCGGGGGAGGGTTGGATAACATGTTTTGTAATTGGAGCTCACAGGTAGTGTTCCGTATCATCACAACCAATGACAAATGTTCAGTCTCGGGGCTGATCTGCACGGAAGGTTACAGATGTCATCTCTGACAGTGTCTGCATACTCGTAGGTGCTCTTGCACACTGATACCAGTTCGGAAGCATATCATTTCAGTTTAGTGTATTCATCGTTTGGCAGACATCGATAGAATTCCACTAGATTCTTTTTGATGTTTGCCTTTCCGCACGTCATTACAGCGCAGATTCCTCTCTCCGATTGATGGTCTGATGGAAGTGCCTCAGTTGCTCGGTGAAGTGGGTTTGAGATACGTGAATTTTCATTGTACTTGCATTGAGGTTTGAGAAATGCCGCTGGAACTGTAGTTTGAGCTCAAAACACATCTGCTACACGTTTGTGTGGAGACACAAATCCACTTCTCTCTTTAACTTTTAATTTTTTTCATTTTTAATTAGCCTCTATGCCCAGCGTGGGGCGTGAACTCCACCCTGAGGTCAGGAGTTGCACGCTCCTCCGAGTGAGTCAGCAGGCGCTGCTCTAACTTGTGGTGGCGGGGGAGCCGTGTGGCCGCGTCGGACGTTGCTTGTGAGTAAGATGCTTGCAGCCACTGAAATGCCGTCACTGCCCGAAGTCCCTCATATGAGCGCTGCTGTGCCTTGTCAATTTAGGCTGAGCTCATGAAGAAATGTTAACATGTAGGAGCAAAAGCTAATTTCCGAAGCAATTGAGTGTTTGGTAATAGTGATGAGTAAAGGGGGGGGTCTTTTTCAAGTAGATTTCAGTCTTGGCTCTGTGCTTGAAAAGTCACAACAGAGCCTTGCACAAACCATTGAACTGCAGTGTGGTAGGACAAGTCAGGCTATTTCATGAGGTTGCCGTTGGTGCTACTGGCTCAGTAACACATGATGGGTTCGAATACTTTCCACAAAGCTCCTGCTCATGAATGATAGACTGAATAACCATAGTTTAAATGCTTTAAGCAACTTATATTTTCATTATTGTATATTTTCCAGCTAACCCTTTTTCTGCTCTGCAGATATTTTTACTGTCATAAGTTATAATGTGTCTTAGCAGATTGTACTCCAGGTTGTATTAAATCAGGGTTTTCTTAATATCTTTAAAAGTGTTCTCACCAGCAGTTCCACACTGACTGCCCTCAGAGGCCCCTTCTTCAGTCCCATTGACCCCTTGAACAAACAGCCTAGCAGTGTGGGGAACACCAGTTGGCTCAGTCCTTCGCCTCGTTCCTTCACTGACTCTCTGTTGTCATCCATGTAAGATGATGGACCATTTAGGGTTTGGAGCAGAGAAGCGATGCCGTCTGATCTAGGCTTGGAATCGGTCTGCCGTGGTGAGCGTGTATGCTAGGGTGGCAGGGCTGGGAGCGGGGAGGCCTGTTCCGGAGTGCTGTAGTCATTTCGGTGAGGGATGGTGGCTCCGGTCACGATGGTGTTGGTGAGCATGATGGCGAGGGGACAGCGTCTGGGCCTCTTTTGTGGGAAGAACCAACATTACTTGCTGACAAGACCGGATGGGGAATGTGGGAGGAAGACAGGCGGCAGGGATGACGTCCGTTGTTTCTCGCCTCAGCAGCTGGAAGGCGGACGTTGTCGTGAACGGAGAAGGCTGTGTGTAGGAAGGTTTGTGGAGGGGGCGGGCCAGTCAGCACCTGGGCTTGGAGGTGTCGGACGTTTCACTGAGTTCTCTTCGGTGATGCCCCACTTCCCCAAGGGGCCTACAAGCAGGCCCGGCAGAGGGTACACCTGCCAGGGTTTGGTCAGGAAAACCCGGGCCATTCTCGACAATTAGTCGTACGGGGAATTAGAATCCATCCCTACCGCTGGGAGGGCTGGCAGAGTTGAAGAGAATGATGTTTCTCTTCATTTTGCCCACGTTGCCTCTTATTAGCGTTCCCTGCCCGCCGCCCTGAGCTGTAGCAGGAAGGGGTTTTGGGAGAAGTAGCTCTGCCGTCTCGGTGATGCGCAGGAGCAGGCCGCGGTGGGGCTGCGGTGCAGAGTGAACAGCGGTCAGTCCAGCGCAAGGCCAGGCAGTCGGGCTGAGCTGGAGGGACAAGTTTTAGCTTTGTTAGCATAGAAGCAGCATTTGAATGAGCTTGCCTGGGAGGTAAGCATAGCTGAGAGGAGAAAGGACAGAGCCCTGGGCGACTCTGGAAGGAGGGAGCCATCGGTGGGGTAAGAAGAAAATCACGAGAACATGAGTGGGAGATCAGCTCTTGTCAGTTGTCGAAAGGACGAGCCCTGGGCTCTAATGATTGGATTGAGCAGTGCAGAGGTCGTTGGTAGTCTTAGAGGGAGAAGTTCGTGGAGTGGTGGGGGCCAGAGCCAGTGGGTTTAAGAGAGAAAAGGAAAAGAAGAATTTGCGATATCGAGTATGTTGTGTGTATGCTTGTTTGTGGAATTATTTGTACAGTAGTTGTTTTAAAGTCCCTCTGGGCTGATTGTCATATTTGTTCCCTTCTTGATATTGGCTTGTGTTGATTTTCTCCTCCCACGGGAATTGACGCTTTTCTGGTTCTTCCTATGCTGAATAAGTTTGGGGTGTGCCCTCCCCATTTAGGATATCATGCAAGGAGACTTTCCATTGTATGGAAATCTGCTGATTTTGGTCGTGGTTTAAATCCAGTCTTGCTTCCTAATCCCCCGCTGCAGTTTACTTTTCAGAGTGGTCAGAGAGCTTCTGCAGTTACTCTTTCCAGCCTTCCTAGTTGCTCTTTCTAGGAGAGGCAGGAGGGGATGTGCTTCGTCTTCCTTACCTAGATCTGGGACCCTTCGCTTTGCAAACTGCTTCCATTTGTCCAGGTAGTGATCTCCAGTTCCACCGAGGCCAGTGATGCCCGCACGACTGTGTCTCTTGATCACTTATCACTCCCAGGCCTTGCAGGAGATTTCCTGCTAAGTACTGCACGCATTTGGTTCATGGGTCCTTCCTTTGGTGCCTCTCTCAGGTAGACAGAATGACCCTTAGGTATACCTTAGTAGCCCATTCGTTCATTTGTGTACAATTGAAGCATTGTCTTGTCTTGAATATGTTAACTGTGCCTATTAATTAATTTGAGTAGAATAGTGTTTCTTTCGTATTTTTAATGAGCCTTTGCGCAGTGGCATTTTCTATGGATATTATTTACAGTGCAGAACAGAATGGTGGTTAAGAGGATGGGTGTTGGATAGGTCTTGCTTTGAACCTCAGATTCGATTCTTATTCCCTGCATGTTGACCAGGTTCCTTAAGCTCTAAATCTGTTTTCTTATCTGTTAAGTGGAGATTATCATAACTCTTTGACAAATGTGACAGAACATAGTTCTTAGTACATGGCTAGTTAGGGAAGGATCAGCCTGAGGTTCAGCAAATACAGTTCCCAGTGATGTAGTTATTTCTGTTGTGGGGATTTAAAAGCTAATCTTATTCCCTGATGAGTTTGACCAGCGTATCTAAGAAGTGCAAGCAGTTGGTATTCACCGTGTACTCTGCATGTAGAACGGGCGATTTATTGTTGTTGTTGTTGTTCCTAATGCCGGTTTTTCAGCAATTAGTAATATTGCCTCTTCATTTCCCTAATGTATTCACATCATCAGTAGCTTACTACCGGTTGGACCGCAGACCCTGTACCATGCGCTGGCACACAGATGAATGGGATGCAGTGACCTATGACCTATGAGCTGCTCCACTGTCTAGTATTAGAATGTGTTTGACTAGAAAATTATTTTGAAGCGTAAAGAAGCTTTTGTTTGCCCAGATAACTTTCATAATCATGTTTGCATTCTTTATACATTTTTGGTTTTTCAGAAAGTTTCTTCTGACCTGTGTTCTTCAGAGTACAGGTTACTACGGCTTGCCCGAGTGCAGAAACCTTTGGTACACTGAGCTTAGAGGAAGGGACACCTGTGTGAAGTGGTTATATATTTTGGACATTAGAGACCTTCACAGATAATTTAAATGGTTAGATGTTGTGCATTGAGAAACAGTGGTTTGGGGCTTTATTTGGCAGTTAGCATCAAGCGGACCATTTCCTGCCAGGGGCTCAGCCTGCATGGTTAATTCAAGCCAGAGATCTTCTAATATGGCAGTGTGTCGTGTTGACTGTTACTCAGCTTCAGAAAGAATCTTTCTGTCATGTTTGCTTTGGAAAGCCCAAATCATGTCCATTGTTTTAACAGTAATAATATCTGGGTAACTTGGGAAGCCAGAATAGCATCATGATTCTAAGGTAAGCTGGTGTTTGAATGCCTGATCTCTCTCTCCCTTGTCTGCTGTGTGACCTTGGAAAATGTCTTAAGTTTTTTTGGACTTTGTTTTCTCACATGCAAAATGGAACAAGAGTAGTAATCAGTTAGGGCTGTGAGGATTCCAGAGCTGGTGCTTGTAAAGCACTTGGGAGAGACTGCTATGACACCACACCCTCCGCAGATGGCAGGTTGTCACTGTTGTCCGGGTGAGTGAGAGGCGGGTGTCAGGGACTGTCCAGGTTGGACTGTGCACTGAAACGAGACGATTAGAAGCAAAGTGATCGTGTGGAGTATGTTACCTGTTCAGGAAGCATAGATTCAGAGTGTGTTGTGACTGGTGGGAAATTCTCATTTGCATGTTAGGGGGAAGAGAGTTCAGAGTAGCCTGAGGACCCCGTGTACGTATAAATGTCCCCACTTATGCCAGAAACGTAGAGATTGTCCATCTTACAAATACCTTCAAGGAGCTGGCAATTTATTTCATTGTATAATGAGCCAAGTTTAATTTTTCTTTGTCTGGAGCAAAAGAATTTAAGCATTTTAATTATAGGATTGGAGAAATACCTAGTTTTCTGCCCTAGTTGAACTAGTTCAAATTGTTATGCTTGTATTTTAGTAGTTCCATGCTGGACGTGGCCCTAAGCTGCCCGCAGTTCAAATGGTAGACATCCAGCAGGTCCAGTGTTGATAAATGCGGTGTTGCTATCTGCTTGAATTCTCCTTAAAATAGAAACTAGAGTGAGGAGCAATTATAAGGCCCTCAAAGCCAGTGTATACGCTCATGTATTCATCATTAGGTCATTCACGCATCAAGTGCATGTGTTCTGATCGTGTGTTTTAGGTGTTCGGTCCAGTGCGCGCTGTTGGTTATAGAGTGGCGAACAGAAACCAGACGTGGGGAGTAACTGGGCTGTCTTGTGTTTGCGGTTAGTGAGGAGAATAAAGCCAGTTCCAGCGGACTCTCAAGATTTCCCTGAATGACATTTTCAGGTTTATACTCCTAACAGACAAGAGGCAATAAACAAACAAACAAACAACGACAGTAGAAAAAGAGGGCTTTTAAAGAGCAAATGGTACTCACCTGCTGCAGGCACTGGGGCTTTTTGACCTTCACTTTGGTTTTATTTAATAGTGCTTTAAATATTTGTCTGGGATGGCGGTGCTGAGGCTGTGGAACTTAGGCTGTCGTTGTCCCCAGAATCTTGCTGTTTGGGTGGAGGAAGACACTGACAGGCCAGATTTAACATCTGCTCTAGTTTGTTGCACAGGAAGCTCCACCACCGGAGAGTCCTGCGTCTCTCACGTCTATTGCCTTGGGGCCTGGGGCCTGGGGCCGTGCATGGCATTTGTCAGCCACTCCACAGATACTGGTGTCATGTGAAGGCGTGCTGAGGGGGACAGGAGAGAGGTGTCTCACCTGGGGGAAGGGCACGGCTCCCACCGCACATGCGTCCAGGTCATCCCGGGGAAGAAGGTCCAGGTGGAGGAGGTGTCGAGGAGGGCACAGGTTGTTCTGTACACCGAAAATGGCTTAATGTTGCTGCTTTGTAGGATTCACGGGAGATAGCATGACAGTCAGACTGGGCTTGATCATTCAGGGACCGACAGGTCATATCAAGGAGTTGGGATTTCCTCTTCTTCAAAAGGAGTAATTCTAAAGTACTAGAAACCAGGTGTACTGATACCCAAGCCGGCACCCTTTTCATATTACACAATGCGTACAATGTCAAGCAAGTGTCATCAGGTCTTGGGTTCCATATCCATTAGTGATAGCCGGACTATTAAAGTTCTGTAAGCCCCTGGTGAACTTTTCATCTTTTGGGGAGAGTGAGGATATAGGAGAAATATTTGTTTTCTCAGGTGTGAAAAAAAGTTGAAACTCTTTAAAGGCAAGCAAGGTCCATATGTCTTTGAATTCTAGTTCTCCGGAAGGATAGCAGGTATGTGTAGTAGATACTCAGTACCCGAATAAATGCAAAAAAATACAAAAAACCCTTTGCTTTTGTGTATACTCTTGTAGCAGGCGTTGTACTGGACTCTGCAGGGTGATAACTGGATGAGAAATGATCCTCTCCAAAAGGTCTTTACAGCCGAGGAGGGGAGACAGAGAAGTCAGTCAGTGATGATGGTACAGTGGGTAAGTCCTGTGATAGAGGTGCGCCCAGGGCATTATGACAGGTACTCATCTTTCTTCAGTCCCCCACATTCTTTTTTTTTTTTTTTAAAGATTTTATTTATTTATTCGACAGAGATAGAGACAGCCAGCGAGAGAGGGAACACAAGCAGGGGGAGTGGGAGAGGAAGAAGCAGGCTCCCAGCGGAGGAGCCTGATGTGGGGCTCGATCCCATAATGCCGGGATCACGCCCTGAGCTGAAGGCAGACACTTAACCACTGTGCCACCCAGGCGCCCCATCAGTCCCCCACATTCTTAACCCTTTTTATACCTATTGTAATTTACCCCCTACCCCAGACCTATTTTCCCCATACCTTCCAGTAGCCTCTTAGTAATTTTTCTTCATGGTCATACAGACTCATCTCTTCTTCACATTTGATTTCTGGCAGACAGTTTCCTGGAGATCTCCGTTCTCTTCTTTTCTGAGCTGCTTGCTCCTTCTGTCTTTTATTGTGTTGTCCCTGGATGTTCCTTTGTTCTCATCGTTTGGCTTTTGTCCACAGTTGGATTTTATGTTTGTGGCAACTCTTGTCTTTGTCTTTCTTCACTGAGTTCTTCCTTTTGGTGGCGTTAATTACTTTAAAAAGATAGTACAGTGTTTTTGGGCAAGTTGAAGACAGCCTTCAGCATTCCCTCCTCTTGAGCAACACTGCTCCGGCTTGGACTTGTTTCTCTCTCTCCTGGTGCACAGCCACCATTCTGGAATCTCCCTTCATCGTCGTCCTGGGGATTCCCTTATCCCTTCTGATGGAAGCTCATGCCTTGCTCATTTTTTGTTGATGCTCGTGTTTTGGTGGAAGACTTTCTCCAGGGGCTTTCTGACATAGGATGCTTAGGAGGCAAACCTTTTGGGACCATGCATGATTGAAACTTGATTGATGGTTTTGCTGGGTATAGAGTTCTGTATTGGAATTCATTTTTGTTCATAAATTCAAAGATTGCTCCATTGCCTTCTTGTTTTCATGTTACTGTTTTAGAATTCAGAAGCTATTCTCATTTTTCCTTCGTATGTAACTTGTTTCCCCTCCCATCTTTAGAAGCTTGTAGGAGTTTTACAATTTGTCCAAGTCTTTTGAAATATCGTGATGGTGTACCTTGTGTGGTCGGTTTTCATCCACTGTGCTGCATATTCAGCGGGTCCCTTCATTCTGGTAACTGGGAGTTTTCAGTTCTGGGAATACTCTTTGGCATTACTGTGCTGAGGTTTTCTCTCTTGCTTTTCCTTATTTTGTTTTTCTGGAAGTCTTATTATCCGGAACTTGGCTGTCCTGGGCAAAGGTTGTAATTATCTTAATACCTTTTTCTTCTTCTTCTTCTTCCTTCCTTTGCTCCTCCTTTTCTGCCTTTTTTTTGGGGGGGGGGCTTTTTTATTCTCTGTTCAGGGAGAACAGAGAGAAACTTTTCTTTAGTTTATTATTTCTGATTTCAGAAAGGTTCTTTAGATTTCCAAGGGCTCTTTTTCTATTTTTCTAGAAGAACATCCTGTTTTTCTTTATTGATTGCAGTGTTGTCTTACCTCTATATTATTGATAGTTTGTATAGTCTCTGTTTCTTTTAGGTTGTTTCCTTCCTTCACCTGTCTGACGTGGTGGGGCCCTTTGACTTTTACATCAGGGTATTCTGGGTGGGCCATGTGTTGGGGGTCCCCAGGGTTAGTATCTTTAGATCTGTCTTTTGGAGCTGATCAGATTCCCCAGAAATATTCTCCAGTCCCTTTCCGGCACAATTCTGACTTCAGAATCTGGAAGCCAGCGGTGTGCGTGTGTGGTCTGTTGTAGGAGAGCTGGAGAATTCACTGTTCACTGTATATACGGTCATTAAGTCCAGGTCTGTTCAGTGCAGCTGGGCAGGGTGACTTCAGTCCATAGATGCCTCTACTTTTCTGGGGAATGCCCCCTCCCATCTTCTTTCAGAGTGAGGGGGCGTCACGTTGTGCCTGGTGTTGAGGTTCTGGTTTCAGCTTCCATGGCCTTCCCCGGCTCCTCTGTATTTGGGGCTATGCCTTCTTTACCCCCGTTCTGTCTACACTGCTGCTGCCACTTCTGGTCTTCTAGGACACTGCTGTGCAAGTGGAAGTGGTTCCCGTGTGTTCCACTGCTGATTTGGGACCTGGCTTTCTTGGGCCTGCTGACTCATTTACTCTACTTCAGTCTTTTATAGTTTCTGTCTCCTCCAGGTTTCTTCTTTTTACTTTTTTGTTTGGGTTTCAATCTTCCATGTTAGAAGATTTCCTCAGTACTTCAAAAATCTTGGCTTTTTTCTCCTTTCAGTTCTCCCTGTGCTGTTTCAAACATTTTTTAAAAAGATTTTATTTATTTACTTATTTGAGGGAGTGAGTGTTTGCACAGGAGAGAGAGCAGAGAGCACAAACGGGGAGGGGCAGAGGGAGAGGGAGAAGCAGACGCCCTGTTGAGCAGGGAGCCTGACCTGGGGCTCCATCCCTGGACCCTGGGATCATGACCTGAGCTGAAGGCAGATGCTTAACAGACTGAGCCACCCAGGCGCCCCTGTTTAGAACATTTTTAAAAAATATCTCTTTAGTATAGTTTTGATGGAAGGCAGTGGAACAGATGTCTATACTCTGTCATTGTATCGTGCACTTATTAGCCAACCACACCCTGTTAATTTATGATTTTTGATATGTTTGAATAGTTTCCAGTTGCTTCACATGTATTTCTTTTCTTTTTTTTTTTTTTTTTTAAGATTTTATTTATTTATTTGACAGAGAGAGATACCAGTGAGAGAGGAGACACAGGCAGGGGGAGTGGGAGAGGAAGAAGCAGGCTCCCAGCGTAGGAGCCTGATGTGGGGCTCGATCCCAGGACTCTGGGATCACGCCCTGAGCCGAAGGCACACGCTTAACGACTGAGCCACCCAGGCGCTCCTTCCTGTGTGTTTCTTAAGTAGAAATAGTTTTGAAGACAGGGACGTGGTGCCCTCTTCTCACCCCTCATCCCAGGCGTTGCCCAGTAGGCTTGCGTGGGAGGTGATGGAACTGGCTGAGGGGTGAGTTCAGTAGAGCTTCAAGAAGTGAAAGGAAGGGGGTTTTAATGCGCATGTTGTCTCTCCTTGTCAGGTTCTCTGAGGACTATGGAAAGAGGAAAGAGAAACCGGGAGCATTTCCTTTAAACCCACGTTTGATTTCTTCACAGAGTTACCGTGGCCTTCAGAACTGTGAGTATAATTCTCTTGCTACATTTGTGTTTTGGTTTTTCCTTTTGTTTTGATTTTTCTTTCATCTGTCTTAAGGTTTCTTTGACATATACTAGAAACAAATAAAAGCTAGTTGATTTTGCAGAGTAGGTGAGGGAAGAAATATTAGTTGTTTAGTGCCTTTTATGTGTGGAGAGAGGCAGGCAGGATGACAGTCCTGTCCCTGATAGTTGTGACAGTAGCAGCATGTGCCCTAGAAGAGTGGCCCAACAGGATCAGCACTGGGCCATCCAGCTCCTCTGTGAGTCTCTGGCAGTAATCCCCTGAATGAGGCTACCCTTTGACCCTGTTTCACATTTGCATAACTGAAACAGAGGTTAAAGGTTACTAAGTTAGTAAAAAGCAAAGCTGGGATTCAGACTCAGTCTGGCTTTGGAGCCTGTGCTTTTTACTCGTGTTTTATTCTTAGGGGCTCTGGATTCAGATGTTGTCTTGGCTGCTTACTTACTAACTTCACTAACTACCGAAACCTAGCTCTCTCTCCATGCGAACTCTTCACTGACTACTTAAACCTAGCTCTTTCCTCTGACAAAGGGTGCTGGTGATGGGACCGCTCTCCCAGGGTTGTGGTGAAGATGCCATAAGAAATGTGAAATGTGCTCAGCATTCACAAATGTTAGCAATTGCTATTCGGTGGCAGTTCCCCCACTTTAATGAGAGGAAAACTAAGCCCCAGAGATTGGGTTATTTGTGATTTGTTAATTTGTAACCTTGGCACTTGTGCTGCACTCCACAGTTGGGAGGTTATAGAATTGAGATTCTATTCCAGTTTGTCTTATTTCCAAAGACTGCTCTTTCTGGTAGGCCTAGTGGTAAATCGAGGACAGATCGTTGATAGAAGATTCATCAATCTGTCTTGTGGTATTAGCATTGGTAAGATTTTAGCAATACATTGCTTTGGTGTAAAAGCCCCATAAACTTAGACTTCATGGATTCAGAATTCAGAATCATTTATAATTACGTTGAATTTGACTTTGGCAAGTGTCTTTGTCTTAGATGTCCAAGGGGCAGGACCCTGGATTGTTTTTCCATTTCCTTCTGGGGGTCAGTTCACTTTCCTCCTTTGTTCTCCTTTCTCCTCCAAACCCACTTTTGTTTCTGCCAGGATTAGGTATTAGGGAAGGGAAGGAAAATTGTGTCACGAAGTTTCAGTTTCCAAGTAAGGCCTGGAAGTCTTGCTCCTTTTCTCTGATTCCTTCTACCCTTTCTTGGCTACGAGAGGCACCTGTTCTGTGTGCTGTGCCAGGTGTGACTCTGCTGTCTTTTGGAGAAGGCCATGCCCAGCTGTTTACATCCCTTGTCTCCTCCCCACCCTCCCTGCACATTTCGATGTTTCTTCCTGTACCAGTGGGCTATATTTATTGGGTACAAGTCTGTTTCTGCATCTTTAAGGGCAAAGATTTTGTTATTTTGTTTCTGCATGTTTTCTGCTTGACCCATGGGTAGTTTTCACTAAACGCTGGATGAAGTAGTGTTTAATGCTTGCCACAAAATAAGTTCTCTTTTCTTAGTGGATCCAAACAAGAGGGAGAATATCAAGTATAACTTTTCATCAGCATTAGCTATTAAAAATCGTTCATCATGGTAGAGCCCAAGACAGTTTCATATTTAGCAGAAGTTACACAAAATTTTTCTTCTTAATGTGATGTGCAGCGGAACGAAGGCCTGACAGGGAACTGAGAGCCCGTTCTTGGCTCACTGGAACTTTGAGCACCAGGATATAATCTGCTGCTTCTAGTTTGGCCCTCCCCTCCCCTTACCCCCTGTTTGAAAATATGTAAACCCAGGAAAATAACCTTATAACCAGTGTTTCTATAATTGTTTCCCCCAATTCTGGACAACTGGTGAGGCCACACGAGTAAGCCTGGCTTTGTACAGCATCGACTTAATGGTGTTCCTCTGAGACCCGGGTTCCTTGATGTACCTGAGTGCCCTGGTCCACTTGAGCCCCTGCAGGACAGATCAGGGTCTTGGTTCTTGATTTGTTTTGGGCTGTTGCATTCTTAAGGCAGAACTTGGGATGGAGGTGTTTTACAATCAGAATTCTAGGAAAGCAAAGCAAAGTTTTGGAGGAGTTGAATTGCTGAAATATGTATGGAGATTATTTTCAGGGTTAATGGGGTGTGGGGAGGCAGTAGACAGAAAGGAAGGTTGCCCGGAGACCCATCTGAAACCCCCCATTTGGTGAATAAAGATGGCTTATTTAGCGTCAGGGCAGCTGAGAACAATCGACATAGATTGACCTGTGAGGTTCTGGGGCTGTTTGTCCAAACAAAGAGTCGCTAGGGTAAGGCGGTGCTGGCTGTCGGCTCCGGAGGGCAGCTGTCCCTCCCTCAGTGTTGGGCCTTGAGATTCGGCTGAGGTGTGAAAGGCTAGTGTGTTGGGAATAGACACTGGTGGTGGGGGTTGGAGGGTGGGGGAGAGTAGAGGACAACCAGGAGGTTGTCGGCACGCTGTTCAGGGAACCAGGTGAGCAGCAGCGGAGGCTGGGATTGGAGCAGGAAAACTGGAGGTGGTGAGAAGCAGTTGGGCCTTGGATGTATTTCAAAGGTAGAAGCAGTAGGATTTGCTGACAGATTGGATAAGGGGTGTGAGGACAAAGGGAGGAGTTGAGTTGACTAGAAGGCTCTTGGCCTGGGCAGCTAGATGGGGGGAAGGCTGTGGGTGGAACTTGGTTTAGAGGGGCAGATGGGGAGCTCACTGTAGGCATTTTAAGTTTGTGATTCTGTTCGGGATCCAAGTAGAGATGTCATGTAGGCAGTTGTAAATAGGCATTTGGTGCTTGGAAGAGAAGTCTGAGCTGGAAGTGGCCATGACAACGCAGTGACGGTCTGTGGTCACCGAGGGAGTGAGCACAGAGAAGACAAGCAAGCCTGAGCCTCGGGTCACTCTGCCATCAAGTGCTCAAGGACGAACATGAGCAGTGTTTGGCACAGAGCAGGTTGAAGAAGACCACAAGCACTGGCACCATGGGAAGAAGGGAAGAAGTGTCCAGGAGGAGGATGTGATCAACTCTCTGAAGTGTCAGGAAAGGTCATGATGAGGACTGAGGTTTGGCCTTCGGGTGTGGCGACTTGGAGGACACTCTGGCAAGTGCTCGGCGCAGTGTGGGGGCGTGGTCAGAATGAAAGCCCGCCTGGACGGTGGTGTGAAGGGGGAGAGGGTAGTGAGACAGATTGCATCTGGGTGACTTAGGTCCAGGGTGTACGGTCATCCTCACACTTACTCACCGTCTGGGTGCAGAGCAACGCAGCCGGGTCCCTGAGGTCCGTGGTGGTGTTTTTATGTCCCGGGCGGGGAAAGGTCAGGTTCAGAGCTTACAGTAGCTTTCTCAAGAGTACGGAGCCGGCAGGCTGACGCCAGGTCTCAGGCCATGCACGCTGTCCTCAGCTGCCCTGCGTCCTGAGGGTGGAGAGACACTGTTGAAGGGGGAAAGGGGTAGCGTGGTTGAAAAGTTGTAGGAAAACGCTTATGTCCTGCTGGAAGTGCTTCTGTTAGAGAATCTGTTTCTTTTTCTTACTTAGAAATTTCACTTCTATCAGAGGGTGGTACGTGCATGTGTTCAAAAGTAAAACAGTGTTGAATGATTCATGCAGAACCCGGCGGGCTCCTGTCCTGCCTCCACCATCCGCCTCCCAGAGCTGCCTGGAATCCTGCTTATCTGTTTCTTGTAGCATTTCTGTCCACGGTTCCCAGCAATATCTATGTAGAGGCAGGGCCATCGATGCGTCACTTTTAGAAAAAGTTACATTTTGAACTCCCATCTTTCCCCACATAGTTGTAGCACAATTTTTGTTTAGAGCCATAATTTGGTGAATTGTTTTGACTTTGTTAATGTTGCTCACTACTGAGCTGGTGAATGTAGCATGATTATATTCCCTTTTAGTTCCACTTTCTGTTTTCCTGTTTTCTTGAGCTTAACAAGTGCCACTTTTTTTTTCTGTTTGCTTGATATTTTTTTTTTTAAAGATTTTATTTATTTATTTGACAGAGATAGACAGCCAGCAAGAGAGGGAACACAAGCAGGGGGAGTGGGAGAGGAAGAAGCAGGCTCATAACGGAGGAGCCTGATGTGGGGCTCGATCCCACAATGCCGGGATCACGCCCTGAGCCGAAGGCAGACGCTTAACGACTGCGCCACCCAGGCGCCCCTGTTTCCTTGATATTCTTAAGAGTTCTCACTCTCCCTGACAGTAGGGCCTCTTAATAAAATTTGCCATCGGCTCATGTGTATTCCTTCTGTCTTCACCCCCAGGGACATCTGTTTTCTTGCATGCTGGACAGGTTACTCTCCCATGGTAGCAGGGTTGAGGTGCGTAGGGCAGATCCTGCAGCACTAGGCGAGACCAGGTAGAGAATCCTGATGGGGATGACAGTGATGGGGAGCTCAGAGGGAGGGGGACGGTGTCCTCCTGAGGGAGCAGGTCCGGGCATGGTGAGTGGGGCTCGCAGTAGTTGGGGAAAGGCATTCCAGGTGGAGAAGGTGAGAAAAAGCAGAGCGGGACGAGATCGGTTACTTTTTGTTAACCTACAAAGCCTGTATTGTGGCGCCTCGCTAGGTGGTCCATGTTAACTTAGTTACTGACTCTTCCTTTAAGACCTTTAAATAGATTTCCATGGAAAATGTGACATTCAGATCGTTAAACATGTCGTAAATTTTTTATTTTTTGAAAGATTTTATTTTTTAAGTAATCTGTACACCCAGTGTGGCGCTCAAACTTACAACCCCGAGGTCAAGAGTCGTACACTCTACTGACTGAGCCAGCCAGGGGCCCCTGTCATAAATTTTAATATTTTCTTAAAACCTTCGCATAGGATATATCAAGACACTTAAATCCAAGAGATCATCTTAAACTGTTGATTCCATGTATTTGTTCATGGAAACATCTTTATGGATATCCCGTCACTGAGGCGGCCCAGCCAGTCATCGTGCAGGAGTGACCAGTGCAGCCCCCCGCTGCGGTCGTCAGGCGGGAGCAGGATGAGCGACCACAGGACGTTTCAGAGGCTGCTCTGTGTCTAGCTGGATGCGCAGGATGGTGTGCAGGGAGGCCGCGGTGTCGCGGAGGCGGGCAAGCGCAGCCCTGTCTCCGTGGCCCAGTTAGGGAGGCCCGTCGCGAACTCGGGAACGAGTTGGTGCAGAACCAAGAGTGAGTGGATTGGCTTCTTTTGAAAAGAAGCATCGTGCAGTTTGAAATGCTGAGGCGGGATTATAGGAAATAAAGTCCGTAAGTGCCTTTCAGGACTGCCAACTCCAGGGCACCTTTTACGTAAATGTGCTGCACCTTTTATGTGGGTGCCTGGCTATTCTCATGGACGGTCAGGAGCCTGTGTTTAGTTCAGTGGGTCCACCGTGTCCAAATGTTACCTGCTTCCTGAAGGTTCTGCTTTATGCTCCAGGCTTTGCGCAGGACACCCTTTATCTTGCCAATAGTAGTTACGTTTGTGATTCAGGAATTCTACGTGAGGGAAGTCGTCAGAATTGTGATACCTGCCGTTTATGTGTGTCATTCGTCGTGTGTGTTGAGTTGTGTGTAGTGTTTATAATAACAAGGTAGTGATTACTGTCCCCACGCTGCAGAGGAGAGCCCGGAGCCAGATACCAGTCAGCCCGAGGCTCCACGTGGTGGTGGCAGGCTCTCCTGTTCCTTTACATGAAAGCTTAGCCCTTGCTCTGAAGTGCACGTGGTGCTCCTGTGTGCGGGCTCTGCCTGTGATAGAGAGGGGGAGGGCTGCCGCCCACCGAGCGGTCTGCAGACCCTCAGTATTGTCACGTGCCAGCCGTGCTTCCGCCACGTCGGAATGCGTTGTCACTAGTGTTGTCAACCATTGCACGTGGTTCCCCGTCATTGGTGTTTCTGCTCATACTGAAGAAAGATTATGGATTCATCCCATACTTGTAAAAATGGGAAAATAGGTCTGTTTCTGACCCTAGTAGTAGGCAGGCAGCTTTTCCTGTGATTCTTACACTCTGACTAAGGGGGAGAGAGGATGTTTCTTTCTTTCTACCTGCCTTGGCATATCATAGCTATCTGCCACGGGGGGAGGGGCAAGTGGGGCGTTGGGAGTGGCGATGGCAAGGAAACATGTTAGATTTGTGTCTCCTGCTCATGAATTCTAAGTGCTTTAACAAAATAGACAAACTTTCCATCATTTCTTCTTTGATAAACTGTCTATTAAAAAGGATAGGTGTCTCAGCAAAAAATTCAACTGAAAAAATGGCGAGAAGCTTTGAGTAGCTACTTCATCCATTTCCTGTGGATAACAACATGCACACAAAAAGACGCTCCCCGTCATCCCTCATTAGGGAAGTGCCCGTGACAGCCGCAGTGGGTAGCGCTGCAGTCCTGTGAGAATGCCTCCCATTCCCACAAAACAAGGCAGCAGAAGGGGACAGTGCCCAGGTGCAGGGCTGTGGGACAGCTAGAACTACATCGCGCTTTGCTGGTGGGGATGCAAAGTGTTATAACCACTTTGAAAAAGTAGTTTGGCAGTTTCTTATAAACTTGAATATATACTTTTCATACGATCCAGCAGTCCTACATGAAGGCCTTTACCCAAGAGACATGCAAATTTATCTCTACACAAAGGCCTGCATGTGATTGCTTATAGCAGCTTTATTCCTATTTACTGAAGATAGAGAATAACTCGGAGGTCCGTCAGGTGGGAAATGCGTGAACAGGTTGCGGTGCACCTGTGCGGTGGGGCAGTCCTTGTACAGCAACACAGAGGTACTGACTGCTGACATCCTCAGCAAAACAGGAGCGCGTCCAGAGCGTTCTGTTACGGGCAAACACAGAGCTCTGTACAACTGTGGTTCCACCCTGATAACATTCGGATAAAGGCAAAACTATGGGAACAGATTGGATCAGTGGTTGCCGGGGGCTGAGGCTAGGGGAGGAGAGGACTGAGTACAGGAGGGCGTGAGACATGGAAGTAGGCCATGTCTGCCCTGTGATGGTGGTCATACACTGACTGTGTCAGTCAGAACCCAGCGAACAGTGTTTTACTGTATGTAAATTTTACCTCAATAAGCCAAACCCAAAAAAAGGTGGATGACTTATGTATATACACACGTAGGTATTACACACACACAGGCACACACATTTATACCCACGCTTGAGCTCCCTTTTTCTTTCCAGTGGATTAAATTTAATTTTTCTGGATTAGGTATCCTGAAAGTTTAAATGAAATAGATTGTAGCACAGACACTTTGTGAAAACATAGGATCTTGGAGTCTTTGGTTGATTTTTATATTCTTATTCACGACCTGAAGGCTTTATAATGTGGTTTGTTTTTGTATAACATGGTTATGTAGTATGGATGTCACGTAATTAGCATAAATAAAAGATGTTTTATCAGTTAAATTATTTTAAGATTCCTTCCATGTTCAAGCTCTTGTAGCTGTGGAGAAAAATAGTTTTACTAGCTTTAAAAATTAATAAAAAATGTTTTCTTTGATTCATGACAAACTTATACAGTCTTCAGCTCTGTCTTTAATCAGCTGTAACTGTAGGGTATGATTATATTTCAAACCGCTAGACCTAAGAATGTACACAGAAAATAATACAAGTTAGCTTCACTAAACGTAAGGCTTCATTGTAGTTGCGAGTCAGGTCTCTTCACAGTATGTAAGAGGGTCGCTTGTTATTAGTATGTGGTGCTTTGCGATGCCCTGCAGAGCAGTCATTCAGCATTTTTTCCTAATAAACCCTTCTTAGCAAAGCCACAACAGTGGGCAGGGAGGGGGATTAGAGTGGAAAGTTGTGTATTTACTTTTCATTTAAAAATCAAAATTTGACTATAGACAATAAGAAGGCCATTCATTTAAATGATGAGGTCTTCCTTATTTTGCGATCAGAGGATATTGCCGTGTGTGGTTATAATGGAATCTGATACAGTAAGATGCAGTGTAAGAGGCCCTTCCTGAGCTGCTTTATGTTTGCTTATCCCGTGCGCTGCTCTGGGGTCTGGGCGCTGGCTTCACTGTCTCTGGTAACCTTGTCCTCTGAATGGTCATCACGTAGTCAATATGCGCTAACGGCCTCCGTGACCGTCGTGTTTGGGAACAGAAGGAGTAGGCTGTTCTGCCTTGCGTTTGTTCTCGTCTGACTGTCCCTGTGTTTTGCTGTGGGAATCTGTGCGCTGACTGGTTTTGAGGGTTTGGCCCCTGCTGGGATGCTTCTTACAACTGGCGACCTTTCCAGCTGCTGTCCGCCAGGTGGCTGTCCTGCTGCAGTTGTCACCGTGCCGCCGCAGGGGCGCTGTGTGGGTCCCAGTGTGAGTGGTGTGTGCCGCTGGACAGCCCGCCCGCGTGGGGGGATGTCTGCGAACAGCTTACAGTGTGACTCGCTGTTCCACTGAGAAGTTGTATTTGTAGAATAGAAGAAAAACAGATGTGGAGCATGAAGTTTGAAAAGTGTGTTTGTTTTCTTCTGTGGTTCAAAAGGGACTTAACGGGTCATCTTAAACAAAATGTACTAAAAGATATTAAACTCCTTTGGGGCTTTTCTGGATGACTCAGGATCCTCAGTACGAACACCTGTCATTTTCAGCGTGTGGTGGCCCCACTTCTGCCATTTTCCTCAATATCAGGCTGTGTGGCGGGCAGCCTCTGAACGCCCTTCCACCACCCTTTCTAATTTGCTACTCCTTGTTTTTGTTGTTGTTTGTTTTGTTTTAAAATGAAGCCTTGTGTGTTTTTATGGAAAAGTTGTAAGTAGTATAGGCAACTTCCAAATACCCTTCACCTAGATTGACCAGTTGTTAACATTTTGTGACATTGCCTGCATGGCCCCCTCCCCCCACCTCTGGATATAGAAGTACATGTGGCACATTTATTTTCACACACTGGAAGAGAGTAAGTTGCACACTTCACGCCCTTTACTCTTAGGTACTTCAGTAAGTATTTACCAAGAACAAGGACTTTTGGGGCGCCTGGGTGGCTCAGCCATTAAGCGTCTGCCTTCGGCTCAGGTGATGATCCCAGGGTCTAGGGATCGAGCCCTGCATCGGGCTCTCTGCTCTGCTGGGAGCCTGCTTCTCCCCTCACACTCCCCCTGCTTGTGTTCTCTCTCTTGCTGTCTCTCTCTGTCAAATAAATAAATAAAATCTTAAAAAAAAAAAAAAAAAACACAAGGACTTTTTACATAGCCCAAAATAATCAGTATAGTTATCAAATTGGCAAATTTAACATGGGCCATTCTGTAGTTTACAGTCCATATTCACAGTTGCTCTGTTAATTACAGTAGTTTTCCCCCCATACAGGACCCAGTCTAGAATTACATGTAGTATTTATTGATGTTTCTATGGTCTTTTTAGTCTGGATATGTTTCTCAGCCTTTCTCCATCATGGAGACTGTTCTAATTGTTTTGTAGGTCTTTCTTCCGTTTGGGTTCCTGTGATGTTTTCTCATGATTAAACTCAGATTACGCATTTTGGGGGCCAGGCTATCAGAGAAGTGGTGCTGTGCCTTTCTCAGGGCATCATATCATTTCTCATATCCATTATTCGTCTCAGGATGGCACATGATACCGGCTTGTTCTGTTACTGGTGAGGTTAACATCTAGGAATTTGTGGGGCTGCAGATTCTTGGACCCTACTCCTGACCTGCTAAGTCAGAAACTTAGGGCTTGAGTCTATGTTTTTAACAAGCCCAAAAAATGATTTTGATGTATTCTAAAATTTGAGAATTACTGATCTCAGGTGATCAAGTTAGGGCGGCATCTGCCTAGTGTCTGCTCTCTAAAATTAGCGTTTATCCTTTGTAATGAATGAGGAAATCTATAGGGAAATATTTGAGGCTCTGTGACGTTTTGAGCTTTTAAACTGATCGTTTGGCGCCCCCACGGATGATTCTTGCTTGAACTAGTTATTACTAGGTAGTCGTGCAGTGGGGACGCTGTTCTTCTCACCTGTCAGCTGGCATTCTCCCTTAAGGAGAGTTTCCCCTCCTTTGTTGACTCACTCAGTTGTTCACCCACTAGTACTTCACGGATTCTTGTTTGATTCAGGGGCTTATAGTCCTTAACTCTCATTCATTTTGATGCTGGAATGCCCCCTGATTTGGTTTTCCAAATCATCTCCTGTGTTGTTTTGACACGTCCCCATTCTTTTCTGAGCACGACCTTCCTTTTGGCACAGTAAGATACTCCCAGCATTTCCTGTAGTTTCTCTGCCCCTGTGGTGCAATCAGCTATTTCTCCAAGATTCCCTGGTTCCTTTTGGTGGGAGATGGAATTTAGAGGCCGGGATCTGAGTGGGAGGTGTGCTCCTTTGCTGCCAGGTATTACTGCTTCCCAGCGCTTCCTGTGTGTGTGCACGTGCTTGTGCAGCTCTGCTCCAGATGCAAACATCTTGTTGTGCTCGTAGGAGCCGAGGAGTCTCCGATCAGTTTCATTGGCTTCCAGTTGATGCATTTTCTTCCCTTCTCTTCTCTTCTCTTTCGCAGTCTCACATGCACCTTTCTACTTCGATGGTTAGTCAAAGGTTGGAGTAGAATGTATTCTCAGATTTGGGGGTTTATCTTGGGGTTCCCCTGCTTCCAGCATCCCTCCTTTACATATCAGTTGGTCCTCCAGCCCCCATTTCTTTCTTCTGAGACCTCACGCCAGTAAGACTTTTGCTTTCTGCCACTAGAGCTCGCCCTGGGTTGGGAAGCACGTTTAGTCAGAGGAGCAGCAAACTGGCAGATGTCCTGGGGTAACTCCATTGTTCAGGGGAGAGCCTTCACCTCTGGTGTGTGCCTCTGGGCTTCCTGGGTTGTCCTGCCTATGCACATTTCACTGTCTGCCAGGGATTTGGGCAGTGTATTTATATTCAGCCTTGGAGCTCAGCATTTTGCAGCCCTCTTGTTTCCAAAATTTCCCCCTTAAATTTATAGCCAGTGTGCTGAGCATTAAGGTGGTACGGTAGGGCTGCAGTCCTGCCCTCCCAGAGTTGGGGCTCACAGTATTGCCAGGCAGGAAAGTGACAAACACTCCCTGGTTTGTACCAGATGCAGGGACAGTTCTGACAGTAACTTCTTCTCAAGTGCTTGCCTGCCTTTGGTCATTTTCCAGTTCCTTCAGATGGTTGGTTTTAGTGATATTGTCTGATTTTTATAATGATCTATGGAAGAAATTGCTCCATTGTCTTCATGTAACCATTTCGGAAGGCTCACTCTCCCTTTTGTCTTATTATTCTTTTCTTCTGAAATCTAGCTTCATCTTTATTTTTGTACCCAATGTTTCATTATGGTAATTTTCAAACAAATGTCAAAGTTGTAAAAATTTATGGTTAACATCCATAGACTCCTCCACCCCCTGGATTTTACCTATCATGTGTTATTATTCTTGCTTTCTCACGTAAATAACCAATTATCCATTTCTCCATATAGTAATCCATTTTATTTTTTAGGCTGTATTTCAAAGTGCAGATATCAGCATACCTCACCCTATGTGTTTCAGCGTGCGTATTGTTTACTAGATAGAGTTCATTGTTTGTTTAGCGTATTTTTCTTTCAGTGTAAAATTTCTATACCAGCTGCACATAACTCAAGTATACATTCACTGAACTGTGGCAAATGCATCCACCTTTGCAACCCAAACACTTATTGAGACATAGACCATTATCATTTCCCCCAAAGGTTCCTTCATGTCCTTAGTATTCACAGTCCCTGCCGCAGCCCCTGCTGCCATTCTCACCCTGACCCCTGACAACTGCTGTGTTCGCCCCCTCAGTTCAGTTCTGCCTGCCCAGGGGTTTCCTGTCATACTGTGTGCATGGTGTATGAGGCTTCGCCTGCCCTTCTCCAAAATGGGGGCAGGTCAGCGCTGGGGACGCTGGGCGCGCTCCCGGCGGAAGCATGGAGGGGGCGGGGCCGGTGGGAGCCCGGCGCTGATTGGCAGGCGCGGCCGACCTGGTCCCAGGCGCGGGTCGGTAGAGTCGGGCGCCGCGGCCTGGGGCTGGGATGTGAGGGGCTGCGGGCTCCGGGCGGCAGCTGCTCCTGCGAGTCGCGGCGACTGCAGCGCGGGCGGGCGGGCGAGGTCCGCGGACGCCGTCGGCGGCTGGCCCTGTCGGCTGCGGGATGAGGAAGCGGACGGAGCCCGTCGCCTTGGAGCATGAGCGCTGCGCCGCCTCGGGCTCGTCCTCGTCCGGCTCAGCCGCCGCGGAGCTGGACGCCGACTGCCGCCTGAAGCCGAACCTGCGGTGGCGGGCAAGGGGCCGGCAGAGCCGCGCTGCGCCGCGGACGCGGGCATGAAGCGGGCGCTGGGCAGGGGAGGCAGGGCGCAGGGGCGGGGCCCCCTACCTGGCCCGGAGGCAGCCCTTAAGCCCCCCGCCCCTCCATAAGTTTCTTGCCTGCAGGAGCGCCCCACGTCTACCCTGCATTCTCTCGTGCCCTCTTCCAGTTCTTCTCCATCCTTCTTCCTCACCTGGCCCGCTGGTGCCGCCCGTGGGCATCCTTTCCCCAGATAGCTGCCTGCGGGAGGGCCCCCGACTGTCCCCTTCCCTCCCCTGGTGTCCTTTTCTGGCCCTCCGCGGCGCCTAGCCCCGTGCCCTTACCCTTCCCAGGTGAGCCAGTGGTACCCCGTCCTCGACCGGCTGGACCAGCGTCTTTCCCAGGGGCTGGGAGCAGGGGGCAATTACGACCCTACGTTGGAGAGTAGAGGAGGGCGTGGGGGGCGTCCCTTGTGAGGGTCCTGGACGCGTAAGAGGTGGGACGTGGAAAGACAAGCTCCAGAGCCAGAGAGCGTTGGGATTCTTGGCCTCAGATCTGCATAGAACTCAAAACTGAGCGCCCCTCTTGCTGGGCTGGCGTGTGCGGAAGCTTACCTTTTCCCGGTTTCTCACTTTGGTAATTTTTTCTCGGTTAACTAGTTGTCAGAAGTGGCATTCTCTGCTGGACCTTTGGGGGAAGGTTCAGTGGTGTGATGTGTCCAGGGGTACACCGCATGGTCAGCTGTTGGAGGGAAACCTGTCTTGCTTGTGCAGATGGCTAATGGTGCTTGAAATTGGATTACACTGAGTTGTCTCCTTAGGAATCTCTGTAGAAGCTGGAAGTCTTAGTTTTTTTTGCGTTCTCTGAATAGGAGATGAATGCATCCAGGTAAAGCTGATTTCAGAATTAAGACAGTGTATTTCACAGGGACAGATCTCTCCATATGCTAGCTTTGTAATTAATCTGGCTGTTCACAGAACATATCATTCATGGCAAGTTTGAAGTCTGGGTGTTTCACGGTTTTGAACAGGTTAGTATGTAATGTTCTCAGGTGTTGTTGCAGAGTCGTTTCTTTTGGGGTCAACTGGAATGCCCTTAATTGACACTGGCCACTTCAGTGTTAAATATTTATTAAAATAGTCTCTAAAAATATCAGTATCATTGTCTAAAAGATCATGAAATTGAAAATGAATATTTGGATAAATAGAAATATTTATCAAATAAATAGAAACATTTATCCAAATAGACACTTCAACATTTCAACCTCATTGCTTAAAAGGTTATGAAATTAAACTATAGTCTTCTCTAAGTCAGTGGTTCACATTCTTGCCAGAAGGGCAGGGAGTGACAGTATTTTTTTTTTTCTATAAAATTATCTAGTAACTGGTCAATATCTTTTGTGAAACTAATTCTAGCTTGAATGTACTTTTGTAAACAGGTTTGGCATTACACCTAGATAAGTTTGGGAATTCTTCCTTTGAAGAAATGAAATTATTAGGCACAATAGTGTTTGGGGAAACAGTGCTGGCCTGGCACCTTCCTCGAAAGATGTATTGTATTTCAAAGATACGTTTATTTTCATTTTTGTATCAGGACAAAGAAAGACATTCAAGAGGTGCTCATATCCTTTGGAGGAACGAAAGACTGTTAGGGAATAAAAAGAGAAGCAGAGGGCAGGAAAGCCAAATGTATGTGTTACTCCGTGGTTTCCTTCCCTATTTCTTGGAATGTTCTCCTGGTCATTCTTCTCCTTTGTTTTCTTCTTCACCCAGGTCTCTGCCCAACTGTCACGTCCTCAGAGAGGCCCATCCAAAATAGACTTCTTGCCACTCCCAACACCCTTATTCTGTTTGCTTTTTTCATCACACTTATCTCCCTTGACCTTGCAATTGTCCGTGTACTTAATTGGCTTTATTGGTTCTCTCCTCCCCTACAATAATGGAACCCTATGAGAGCAGGGGCCTTGTTTCCTCCACTTTTCTGTCTCTAGTGTATGGCCATAGTAGGTGGCAGAAAATACTTATTGAATTAGTATCTCTAGAATAAATTCCTAAGAAGTGAATTGCTGGGCCACGGAGTATGTGTTTATAATTTTGAAAGGTGAGGCCAAGGAGTCCTCCAAAGTACTGATGGATACTTTTCCCCAGCAGGTCAGTTACTTCCTTTCCACCAAATACTGAATATCACCAAATATTTGGATCTTTTTTCTATTTGATTGATGAAAATGACATCTGATTTGTAGCTTTAATTTGCATTTCTAATTGTTAGGTGGCAATTTTTGTGTGTTTTTATAAGCCTGTTGTGTACCTTTGAGTCTCTCAGTACCTGCCTTTGTTTGGGTCCTATTGTGCACATTTTCAAATACACAAAAGTAGGGACGAGAATATCATGAACCTGGATGTATCCATCACGTCTTTTTAAACAGTTTGCCATGTGTTGCCAATCTTGAATCATTTGTCCCTCTTCCCTCCATTTCTTTGTAGGGTGGGGGGCTAGAATGTTTTAAAACAAATGATTTTATTCGTAACTACTTCAGAGTATAACTTGGGAACTGGAACAAATAGAGACTTTTGAAATATATATAACCTCATTGCTATATTTATCAAAACTTTTTTATATTTATCAAAATTAACAATTTATTGCCTAGTACTAATTTAATCTAATATCCAATCTACATACACATTTCTCCAGTTGTCTCAGAAATGTCTTTAAAAGGTTTGTGTAAAAATCCTGTACATTTCTTAAATTTATTCCTAGTTGATCTTTTTTGTTGTTGAAAATAGGACCCTTTCTTATATTACATATTTTTATTATTGTACTTTACTAATTTTTATTTTATTTATTTATTAGAGAGAGAGGAGCACAAGTAGGGGGAGTGGTAGGCAGAGGGGGAGGAAGAAGCAGGCTTCCTGCCGAGCAGGGAGCCCCATGCAATGTGGGGCTTGATCTTGGGATCCTGGGATCATGACCTAACCCCAAGGCAGATGCTTAGCCGACTGAGCCACCCAGGTGCCCCTGTACTTACTGATTTTTCAAGCAGTAACTTATGTCATCATATTGTTTCTAGTAGTTTTTGCAGTTGGTTCTCTTGGATTTTCAGGTATAATATATCAGTTACAAATAATAAGAATTTCATTCCATGTTTTTTACTTTTTATGTCTCTTGTTTCTCTTTTTTGGTTCCTTTGTATTTCCAGGACGAGATCAAATACTAAGTGAGAATGATAGTGGGTACGTTGTCTTGTTCCTTCACTGAGAATGCTTTTAGTGTTTCTGCCACACTAGTTATTTTACTAAGGGCTGTGTTGTTGCTATTTGGTTTTTTAATCAAAAATGTTGTTGAATTTTATTAAATACTGTTTTAGCATCTGTGAAATTATACAGATGTTCTTCCTTGACCTGTTAATATGAATAATAGTAACAGATTTTATGTTATTGAATCATCGTCATATTATTGAATCATCAGTGAAAACTCTGTTAGTGCGTAGCCAGATTCTAGTAATATTTTACTTAGTCATTTTACATTGTGATTTGTGAAACCAGTTTGTAATTTTGTTTTTAATGTAATCTTTATCAAGTTGTTTTAGTGTTTTCCTTAGCTTTATTAAAAGCTTTCTCTGCTTTAGCCAGTTTAAATACTCTTGAAATGATCTGTTTCCTTAAATTTGGTGGAATTCCCCAGTAAAACTACCTAAGCTTGGTGCTTTTGGGGCGCCTGGGTGGCTCAGTTCTTAAACCTCTGCCTTCAGCTCAGGGCGTGATCCCAGCGTTCTGGGATCAAGCCCCACATCAGGCTCCTCCGCTAGGAGCCTGCTTCTTCCTCTCCCACTCCCCCTGCTTGTGTTCCCTCTCTTGCTGGCTGTCTCTCTATGTCAAATTAATAAATAAAATCTTAAAAAAAAAAAAAAAGCTTAGTGCTTTTTTAGATTTGCTATCATTTTCTGGTTTAGTTTTGGTGATTTATACATTCATAGAAAATCATCTGTTTTATCCAGCTTTTTCCTCTGTATCTGGGGCTGTTATCCCTGTCCTGTTCCCTGATTTTGTGTGCTTACGTTTTTTTCCTTTCTCCCCCTTCCATTTATTTATTTATTTATTTATTTATTTATTTATTTATTTTTAATAAAGAATTTTCTCTTTTTTTCTTATTTTTCTTTTCTATTATATTATGTTAGTCACCATACAGTACATCCCTGGTTTCTGATGTAAAGTTTGATGATTCATTAGTTGCATATAACACCCAGTGCACCATGCAATACGTGCCCTCCTTACTACCCATCACCGGTCTATCCCATTCCCCCAACCCCCTCCCCTCTGAAGCCCTCAGTTTGTTTCTCAGAGTCCATAGTCTCTCATGCTTCATTCCCCCCTCTGATTACCCCCCTTTCTTTATCCCTTTCTTCCCCTACCGATCTTCCTAGTTCTTATGTTCCATAGATGAGAGAAATCATATGATAATTGTCTTTCTCTGCTTGACTTATTTCACTAAGCATTATCTCCTCCAGTGCCGTCCATGTTGCAGCAAACGTTGAGAATTCGTTCTTTCTGATAGCTGAGTAATATTCCATTGTATATATGGACCACAACTTCTTAATCCAGTCATCTGTTGAAGGGCATCTCGGTTCCTTCCACAATTTAGCTATTGTGGACAATGCTGCTGTGAACATTGGGGTGCATATGGCCCTTCTCTTCACTACGTCTGTATCTTTGGAGTAAATACCCAGTAGTGCAATGGCTGGATCATAGGGTTGCTCAATTTTTAACTTTTTAAGGGACCTCCACACTGTTTTCCAGAGTGGCTATACCAACTTGCATTCCCACCAACAATGTAGGAGGGAACCCCTTTCTCTACATCCTCTTCAACATTTGGTGTTTCCTTCCTTGTCCGTTTTTGCCATTCTGACTGGCACAAGGTGGTATCTCAGTGTGGTTTTGATTGGAATTTCCGTGATGGCTAATGATTTTGAACATTTTTTCATGTGTCTGTTAGCCATTTGTATGTCTTCATTGGAGAAGTGTTCATATCTTCTGCCCATTTTAGGATTTGTTTATTTTTTTCTCGTGTATTGAGTTTGAGAAGTTCTTTGTAGATTTTGGATACTACTCTTTTATCTGTAGTGTCATTTGCAAATATCTTCTCCCGTTCCGTGGGCTGCCTCTTAGTTTTTTTGACTGTTTCCGTGGCTGTGCAGAAGGTTTTGATGTTGATGAAGTCCCACAAGTTCATTTTATCTTTTGTTTCTCTTGCCTTTGGAGATGCGTCATGAAAAAAGTTGCTGTGGCCGATGTCGTAGAGGTTGCTGCCTATGCTTTCCTCTAGGATTTTGATGGATTCCTGTCTCACATCGAGGTCTTTTATCCATTTGGAGTTTATCTTTGTGTATGGTGTGAGAGAATGGTCAAGTTTCATTCTTCTGCATGTAGCTGTCCAATTTTTCCCAGCATCATTTATTGAAGAGACTGTCTTTTTTTTTTTTTTTTTTTTTTTTTTAAAGATTTTATTTATTTATTCGAAAGAGATAGAGACAGCCAGCGAGAGAGGGAACACAAGCAGGGGGAGTGGGAGAGGAAGAAGCAGGCTCATAGCGGAAGAGCCTGATGTGGGGCTCGATCCCATAACGCCGGGATCACGCCCTGAGCCGAAGGCAGACGCTTAACCGCTGTGCCACCCAGGCGCCCCAAAGAGACTGTCTTTTTTTCCACTGGATGTTTTTTCCTGCTTTGTCAAAGATTATTTGCCCAAAGAGCCGAGGGTCCATTTCTGGGTTCTCTATTCTGTTCCATTGGTCTATGTGTCTTTTTTTGTGCCAATACCATGCTGTCTTTGTGATCACAGCTTTGTAGTACAGCTTGAAATCAGGCAACGTGATGCCCCCAGCTTTGTTTTCCTTTTCAACAATTCCTTGGCGATTCAGGGCCTTTTCTGGTTCCATACAAATTTAAGGGCTGTTTGTTCCAGTTCTTTGAAAAAAGTCATTGGTATTTTGATTGGGATAGCATGGAATATGTAGATTGCTCTAGGTAGCATAGATATTTTAATGATGTTAATTCTTCCGTTCCATGAGCATGGAATATTTTTCCATCTTTTTGTGTCTTCTTCAATGTCTTTCAAGAGCGATTTGTAGTTTCTAGAATATAGATCCTTTACATCTCTGGTTCAGTTAATTCCGAGATAATGTATGATTTTTCGTGCTATTGTAAATGGAATGGATTCCCTGATTTCTCTTTCTTCAGTCTCATTGTTCTTGTATAGAAATGCAACTGATTTCTGAGCATTGATTTTGTATCCCGCCACATTACTGAATTGCTCTATAAGTTCTAGTAGTTTGTGGGTGGAGTCTTTTGGGTTTTCCATATAGAGTATCATGTCATCTGCGAAGAGAGACAGTTTGACATCTTCTTTGCCGATTTGGAGACCTTTTATCCCTTTTTGTTGTCTGATTGCTGCTGCAAGGACTTTTAGTACTAAGTTGAAGAATAATAGTGAGAGTGGGCATCCTTGTCGCGTTCCTGACCTAAGGGAAAGGCTTCCAGCTTTTCCCCATTGAGAATGATATTCACTGTAGGCTTTTCATAGAATATGAAATTGAGGAATGTACCCTCTATTCCTACAGTCCGAAGGGTTTTAATCAGGAAAGGATGTTGTATTTTGTCAAATGCTTTTTCTGCATCAATTGAGAGGCTCATATGGTTCTTGACTCTTTTCTTGCTGATATGATCTATCACACTGATCGATTTGCAAATGTTGAACCACGCTTGCATCCCAGGGATGAATCCCACTTGGTCTTGATGGATAATCCTTTTAATGAACTGTTGCATCCTATTAGCTAGGTAGGATCTTGTTGAGAATTTTGGTGTCCAAATTCATCAGGGATATCGGTCTGTAATTCTCCTTTTTGATGGGGTCTTTGCCTGGTTGGGGGATCAAGGTAATTCTGGCCTCATAGAATGACTTTGGTAGTTTTCCTTCTATTTCTATATTTTGAAACAGCTTCAGGAGAATAGGTATTATTTCTTCTTTGAATGTTTGATAGAATTCCCTGGGGGATCCGTCAGGCCCTGGACTCATGTTTTTGGGGAGGTTTTTGATCACTGCCTCAATCTCTTCCTAATTAATCGGTCTGTTTAAGTAACCAATTTCTTCCTGTTTCAGTCTTGGTCGTTTATAGGTTTCCAGGAAGGCATCCATTTCTCCCAGGTTGTTTAATTTATTGGCATAAAGCTGTTGATAAAAAGTTTCTAATGATCCTTCCTATTTCATTGGTGTAGGTTGTGATCTCTCCCTTTTCATTCATAATTTTATTAATTTGGGTCCTTTCTCTATTCTTTTGAATAAGTCTGGCCAGCGGCTTATCGATCTTGTTGATTCTTTCAAAGAACCAGCTTCTAGTTCTGTTGATCTGCTCTGCTGTGCTCCTGGTTTCTAATTCATTGATCTCTGCTCTAATCTTGATCACCTGCCTTCTTGTCTGTGGGTTAGACCTGTTCCAGTTCCAGCTTCTTGAGGTGTGAATATAAAAACTGCATTTTAGATTTTTCTATTCTTTTGAGTGAGGCTTGGATGGCTATGTATTTTCTCCTTAGGACCACCTTTGCAGTGTCCCATAGGTTTTGGACCGATGTGTTTTCATTGTCGTTGGTCTCCATACATTGCTTAAATTGATTTTTAATTTCCTGGTTTACCCAGTCATTCCTGAGCAGGATGCTTCTTAGTTTCCAAGTGTTTGAGTTTCTTCCAAATTTTTCCTTGTGATTGAGTTCCATTCTCAAAGCATTGCAGTGTGAGAATATGCAGGGAATAATCTCAGTCTTTTGGTATCGGTTGAGACCTGTTTTGTGACCCAGTATGTGATCTATTCTGGAGAACGTTCCCTGTGCATTCGAAAAGAATGAGTATTCTGTTGTTCTGGGGTGTAGTGTTCTGTATATATCTATGAGGTCCATCTGGTCCAGTATGTCATTCAAAGTTCTTGGTTCTTTGTTGATTTTCTGCTTAGGTGATCTGTCTATTGCTGAGAGAGGAGTGTTGAGGTTCCCTACTATTAACGTATTATTATCTATATGTCTCTTTATTCTGGTTAAGAGTTGGCTTGTGTATCTAGCTGCTTCCCTGTTGGGAGCATAGATATTTATAATTGTCATATCCACTTGTTGGATACATCCTTTAAGAATAATATAGTGTCCTTCTGTATCTCTAACTATCGTCTTTAGTTTAAAATCTAATCTGTCTGATATGACAATTGCTACCCCAGCTTTCTTTTGAGGTCCATTGGCATGAAAAATGGTTTTCCGTCCCTTCACTTTCAGTCTGGATGTATCTTTAGGTTCAAGATGAGTCTCTTGTAGACAGTAAATGGATGGGTCATGTCTTTTTATCCAATCTGCAACCCTGTGGCATTTATCAGAACATTTAGGCCATTCACATTGAGAGTGATTCTTAGAGGTATGATTTTAATGAGTTCATGTTGCCTGTGAAGTATTCGTTTCTATAGATTGTAAATTTCTGTTCTGTATCACTCTTGGGGCCTTTTTACTTTTATAGAACACCCCCCCCCCTTAATATCTCATGTAGGGCTGGCTTGGTGGTTACGAATTCGGTAAGTTTCTGCCAATCCTGGAAGGTCCTTATCTCTCCATCAATTCTGAATGACAGCCTTGCTGAATAAAGGATCCTTGGCTGCATGTTCTTTTCAGATAGAGCTTTGAAAATACCCTGCCAACCCTTCCTAGCCTGCCAGGTCTCTGTAGACAGGTCTGACGTTATTCTGATATTTTTCCCTCTGTACGTAAGAATTTTCTTCCCCCTGGCCACTTTCAATACTGTATCCTTGGATCTAATATTTGTGAAATGCACTATGACGTGACGTGGTGTAGCTCTGTTGTCATTGACCTTGGGAGGGGTCCCCTCTGCCTCTTGGACATGAATGCTTGTTTCCTTTGCCAGATTAGGGAAGTTCTCAGCTACAATTTGTTCAAATATCTCTTCTAGACCTCTGTCTTTCTCCAACCCCTAGGGGATGCCGATGATTCTGACATTGGAACATTTCACTGTGTAAGTAATCTCCCGTATTCTCCATTCTTGAGATTGGATTTTTTTGCGCCAAGTTTCTGTTTTAACTTTCTCTTCTACCATCCCATCCTCTAATTCACTAATTCATTCTTCTGCCTCATTTGCCCTGGCCATCAGGGCGTCTAGTTTAGACTGCAATTAATTCATAGTATTTTTAATTTCTGCCAGATTCGCTCTCATTTCCACCCTTAGCGATTCTATATTCTTGTTAATATTTTCATTAATATTTTTTTCAAGCCTACGCATCATCTTGACCACTGTTACTCTGAACTCCATCTCTGACAATTTGTTATATCCATATCCATCATTTCTGTGGCAGAGGCCACAGTCTCTGTCTCCTTTCATTGCCAAGGGTTTCTCTTCCTCGTCATTCTGATGAGGAGAGGTTGCGGGGATGCACAGAGCCCAAATTATTAACCAGAACCCAGGTAGTGTGCACTTGTTTTATAGCGACCTTAGGGATGTGGGCTTCTTGATTTTTCAGCCTGCCTTCTGGGGGAGGGGCCTGCCGCGCTGATACTCAGGCAACCCTGTTTGGGTAGAGTCGCCCTGTCCCCTGCAAGGGATCCCCCCTTGGGGATGGGCACAACGTGAGCTGGTATTTCCGGGCTTTTGTTCTCTGGTGGCTTTCCCTGGCGGTTTTCTGTGACTCTTGTGAGAGTCAGAGCAGCAGTGGCCGTATCCTGGCCTCTTCTCAGAACAGAGAGATCACAGTCTGCTCTCCACGGAGCTCTCTTGGCCACTTTAACTTTGTTTCCGTTGCTGCTGCTAAAACCCCTACAGCATCCCGGGTTGTGTGCCCCACAGCCGCTCTCCCGGCCCTCACTTCCAGGGCTGGCACGTCTCTGTCCTTGGTGCTTCTAACACTGCCAGCTGCCACCTGTTTCCATGCACGCTCCCAGGCTCCCTGTTTCAGTGTTGTTCACGCGCTTTCTGGAGCGCCGGTTTTCAGTCTGGTCACGCGCGCTCCCGAACTCCCAAGATCAGTCCGGTTGCAGTGAGCACTCCAGAGTGCCGATTTTCAGTGTGGTTGCACGCACGCTCCCAAGCTCTCGGTTTCCAGTCTAGTTGGAGTGTGCGCTCTAGAGCTCCGGTTTTCAGTCTGGTTGCACACGGGTTCCCAGGTCTCAGTCTGCTCTCTCGCGGGTGCTGGTCCACGAGTCTGGCCAACTCCCCAATGCAGGTGGCTACTGCTTCCCAGTGCCCAAGTGTGGCGGCTCCCTCCCCCTTCCATTTATCTTCCGTTATCTGTGTGCAGATTCATGGCTCCCCGCTTCATACCTCAATACTCAGCACTGGAGATGTTCATTTGTAGAGATCCAGATGTATCTTCCTGTATCTCAGGCTGATTTCGTGGGTGTTCAGGCTGGTCTGGTAGATATCCAGCTCGACTCGGGAGCAGCTGAGAAAGGGGTCCCCTACTCCTCCGCCATCTTTTCTCCTTCCCCAGAAGAAAGGTTTATCCTAATAACATATAAACTTCCCAAGCTAAGTCGGGAATAGAAAATTGAACAAGCTACTAGCAGTGAAATGACCCAGTAATCAAAAAACTCCCACGAAACCAATGTCTTGGATCAGATGGCTTCACAGGTGAGTTCTACCAAATTCAAATAGGAGTTAATACCTACTCACCTCAAACTATTCTAAAAAACGGAAGAAGGAAAGTTTCCAAATTCGTTCTACAAAGCCAGCATTACCATGATACCAAAAGCAGATAAAGACACTACCAAAAAAGGGGGGAAAAAACCAACAGGCCAATATCTCTGAGGAACACAGATACAAAAACTGTCTACAAAATATTAGCAAACCAAATCTGATACATTAAAAAATTATTTACCACAATTAAGTAGGATTTTTCCAGCAATGCAAAGGTGTTCGATATTCACAAATCAATCAACATGATACATCACATTAACAAGAGTAAAGGATATAAACCATATGATCATTTCAAAAAAAAAAAAAAAAAAAGCATTTGACAAGGTACAGCACCCAGTGATGACAAAAATGCTCAAGAAAGTAAGATTAGAGGGAACGTACCCCAAAATAATAACAGTAACCATATATCTAAAACACACAGCTAACGTCATACTCAATGGTGAAAAACCAAAAGTTTTGCTTCTAAGATCAGAAAGAAGACAAGGATGTGCACTCCTAGCGCTTTTGTTTAATATAGTACTGCAAGTCCTGACCTCAGCAGTCAGACCAGGAAAAGAAAGAAAAGGCATCTAAATTGGTAAGGGAGAAGTAAAACTGTCACTATTCGTGTATAGCACGATAGCACGATACTATATCTAGAAAACTCTAAGGACCCTACCAAAAAAAAAAGTCACTAGAACTCATAAGTTCAGTAAAATTACAAGATGCAAAATTAATACACAGATCTGTTCCATCTCTACGCACTAAGAATGAAATAGCAGAAAGAGAAATTAAGAAAGAAATCGCATTTACAACCGCACCAACGATTAAACACACACACACACACACACACACAACACACACACACACACACACACACACACACTTGGGAATAAATTTAATGAAAGAGGCTTTAAGACCGGGACTCTGAAAACTATAAATACACTGATTTAAAGTCATGACACACACACAGAAAGTAAAGACATTCGATGTTTGTCGATTGGAAGAATTAATATTCTTAAAATGTCCATACTATCTAATCCACAGATTTAAGGCAATCCCTATCAAACACCAACAGCATTTTCCACCGAACCAGAACAGACCTAGAATCTGTATGGAATCGCAAAAAATCCTAAATATCCTGGAACATGGCTGGAAGTATCACAATTCCAAACTTTAATTTACGGTACAAACACGTAGTAATCAAAACAGTATGGTACTGGCACAAAAATAGACACACAGAGCGATAGAACAGAATAGGAAGCTCAGAAATAATTCCACAACTATATGGTCAATTAATCTTCAACAAAGGCCACAAAAGTATACAGTGGGGAAAATAAAGCCGCTTCAGCAGATGATCTTGGGGAAACTGGACAGCAACGTGCAGAAGAATGAAACTGGACCACTTTTTTTCCACCATAGACAAAAATTATCTCAAAAAGCTTAAGGACCTAAATCCATAGACCTGAAACCATAAAAATTTTAGAAGAGAGCACAGATAATTTCTCTGACATCAGCTGTAACAACACTTTTCTAGATATGTGTATATGATCCTTTTAGTGTATTACTGAATTTGGTTTGCTAATATTTTGTTGAGGATTTTTGTAAGTGTATATTAGGAATATTGGCCTGTAATGTTTTTCTTGCAGAATCCTTGTCTGGATCAGGTATCAGAAGAATTCCGGTTTTATAAAATGAGTTTGGAAGAATTCCCTCCTCCTTTATTTTTTGGAAGAATTTGAGTATTAATTCCTTTTTGAATATTTTGTAGAATTCACCTGTGAAACCATCTAGTCCTGGAGTTTTGTTTTTTGGAGGTTTTCAATTACTGATTCAACCTGCTTACTAATAATCTGTTCAGATTTTCCATTTCATCAGGATTCAGTCTTAGCAAGTTGTATGTTTCTGGGAGTTTATCAATTTCCCTTAGGCTGTCCAATTTTTTGTATATAATTGTTCAGAGTAGTTTCTTATGATCTTTGGCATTTCTCTGGTATCACTCTTTCATTTTTTATATGAGTTCTGTCTCTCCCTCTCTCTCTCTCCTTGTTTTTGGGGGTGGGGGAAATCTAGGTAAAGGCTTGTCAATTTTATTTTCAGAGAATCAGTTCTTAGTTTCGTTGGTATACTCCATTATCCTTTTAGTCCCGCTTCATTTTTCCCTGCTCTAATCTTTGTTATTTCTTTCCTTCTAATAACTTTGGCCTGATGTGTTCTCTTTCCAGTGCCTTAAGGGGTAAAGTTAGGTTGTTTGTTTGAGACTCATCTAGTTTCTTGAGGTTTCATTTATTACTAGGCATATGTGGTGTTTTAAATCCATTTATGAAACAGAAATGAACACTATATTCAGTCATAAATTAAAACAAAACTTACGTATCTTTAGAGTTCAGTAATTCATCAGTTGTGTATAACACTCAGTGCTCATCACAAAACCCAAATATATCATGAGGTTTCATGTGTCCTCACACTTTTCTTTAAGCTTCTAAAGCATATTGTAGAATTTTTTATAAATTGTAAATTTTCCGTATGAGATATGTGAGTTTGCCTGTATTTTTTTAATCCGTTGCTTTTATTGAGTTTATGGAGATGACTATGACTAATTATCCACCCTTGTCTTTGTGCAAACAATGAAAACAATTAAAGCAGTGTTTCTCAAACTTTGGTGTGCATTAGAATTGCCTGGAAGACTTGTTGATGCCAAAGGTAAATCCCACTGGATTCTGATTCAATAGTTCTCTCGAGGGCTAGAGTATTTGCATTTCTGACAAATGTGTAGGTAATGCTGCTGGCTTGGGGGCCATATTTTTGAGAAGTGTGGAATTTGTCGAGCCTCCGGGACCTTAACTATCATCTAATAATTTTTTTTATTTTTCATACACATCATAAATAAACTGTACTTTAAACTATATTATAGGCAGCTTGTGTTGAAAACATAGTGCGTTAGTACTGTTAGAATCAGAAAGGCAGTTTCTATCTAACTGAATTCTGACTACGACAAGTAAAGGGTATGGAGTCACAGGGTCAGAAGAGTTAGTGAATAAAGGATATTTGGCTGTGTTCCTAGAATATAGATGCTCCTTCCAAGTGTTCTGTATTATGGTAGCAATTGAAAACAGCAACGTGGGAGCTCTGTGACCTTGGGCTCAAACCGTTTGGATTAAGCTTGGGATTCCTAATATTTCAATGAGGTTGAACTAGAGGACAGCAACTTTCAGCTACAACATGCAGCAGTGTTAACTACAGTGATTGTGTAGCACATGACATTCTCAGGACTTACAGCTGTGGGTTGTACCTTTTGATCCCCTTCATTCAGTTTTCCCTCCCGTCACCCCGTGCCTCTGGTAACCATAAATCTGATCTCTTTTTCTATTTGTTTTTCTATTTGTTTTATGTTTTAGGGTCCACATATAAGTGAGATCATCTAGTATTTGTCTTTCTCTGCTGACTTATTTAGTATAATGTCCTCAAGGACCATCCGTGCGGTCTCAAGTGACAGGATTTCCTTATTTTTATGGCTGAATAGTATTCCATTGGATATACAGACTACATTTTCTTTATCCATTACTCTGTTGATAGATACAGGTTGTTTCCATATCTTGGCTATTGTAAATAATGCTGCTATGAACATGGGGTGGCAATACTTCTTCAACAGGCTAACTTCTTTTTTTTCAACATGTTAATCTCATTTTGTTCAGCTATGTAACCAGAAGTAGAATTGCGGGATCCTTTGGTTATTTTATTTTTTATTTTTTTTAAAGATTTTATTTATTTATTTGACTGAGATAGAGACAGCCAGTGAGAGAGGGAACACAAGCAGGGAGAGTGGGAGAGGAAGAAGCAGGCTCATAGCGGAGGAGCCTGATGTGGGGCTCGATCCCATAACGCCGGGATCACGCCCTGAGCCGAAGGCAGACGCTTAAATGCTGTGCCACCCAGGCACCCCTGAACACCTTTTTTATGTGCTGGTTGTCCATTTGTCTTCTCTGGAGAAATGTCTATTTAGGTCCTTGGTCCTTTCTTTAGTTGGTTTCTTTTTTCTTTTATATTCTTTACTTTCTTTTCTTTCTTTCTTTTTTTCGCATACAACTGAGTTGTATGAGTTATGTACATATTTTAGGTATTAATTTCTCCTCAGATACATGATTTGCAAATATTTTCCCATTCCATATGTTGCATTTTCATTTTGTTGATTATTTCTTTCACTGTGAAGAGGCTCTTGAGTGTAGTACCACTTTTTTTTTTATTTTGTTGCTTGTGCTTTTGGTGTTAGTTTTAAAATATACTTACCAAGACCAATGTCAAGTAGTTTATTCTCTATGTTTTCTTGTAGGAATTTTATGATTTCAGGTCTTCCCTGTAAGTCTTTTATCTATTTTGAGTAAATTTTTATGGATGGTGTAAGATAGGGGTCCAGTTTTGTTCTTTGACATGTGAATATCCACTTCTCCCAGCATCATTTACTGAAGAAGCTGTTTTATTTCTCTCCATTGAGAATGCCTCCCTTCTCAAAAACCGTATGTGTCTGGTTTATTTCTGGGCTCTCTCTTGTGTTCATTAGTCTATGTGTCTGTTTTTATGCCACTACCATAAGATTTTGATTTACTATAGCTTTATAATACAGTTGAAATCAGGCAGTGTGATGCCTCCAGCTTTATTCTTCTTTCTAGAGATTGTTTTGGTTATCCAAAGTCTTTCATTGTTTCATTCAAATTTTAGGATTTTTTTTTCTTACTGCAAGAAAAGTCATTGGAATCTTGATAGGAAATTCATTGAGTCTATTGGTGGCTTGGGTAATTAACATTATTTCTTGCAATTCATAAACATGCAATACCATTCAATTCATTGGTGGGTTTCTTTTTTGTATCTGTCATCAATGTCTTGTTTTCCATTAAGAGATCTTTCACCTCCATGCTCAAGTTTATTTCTAAGTATTTTGTTCTTTTTTTCCCTAACATAAATGGATTGTGTTCTTTGTATCTTTTTCCCTTATATCTTTTTCAGATAGCTTGTTGTTGGTGTATAGGAATGCTACTGCTAGTTGTACATTTATTTTCTATCCTACAACTTTACTGAATTCATTGATTAGACCTAACAGGGTTGTTTTTATAGTCTTTAGGATTTCTATATGTCACCTGCAAATAGAGACAGTTTTAACTTCTCCCTTCCCAATTTTTATGCCTATGATTTCTTTGTCTTGTCTGATGGTTCTGCTAGGACTTCGAGTACTGTATTGAATAGGAGTGTTGAGAGTGGGCACCCTTGTCTTGTTCCCCATCTTACATGACAAATTTTCAGTCTTTCACCAATGAGTATGATGTTAGCTGTGGGTTTGCCGTATGTGGCCTTTATTGTGTTGAGGTACGTTTCTTCACGATCCAATTTGTTGAGGATTTTTATCATGAATGCATGTTGTACTTTGTCAAATGCATGTCAAATGCTTTTTCTGTATCTATTGAGATATTCATATGATTTTTATCTTCCATTCTATTAATGTGATGTGTCACACAGTGATTGATTTGCATATGTTGAACCATCCTTGCACCCCCTGGACAAATCCCGGTTGATCGTGGTATATGGTCCTTTAAGATGCTGCTGAATTCAGTCTGTTAATACTTAAAGAGAATTTTTTCATCTATATTCATCGGGGACACTAGTATATAATTTTCTTTTCTTGTAGTCTTTTTATTTGGTTTTGGTATCATGGTGATACTGGCCTCTTAAAATGTGTTTGTGTGTATTCCTCTTATGTTGATATTTTTGGAAGAGTTTAAGTAGTACAGGTGTTAATTCTTCTCTTACGGCAGGTCTAGTAGTGAGGAACTCATTTAGCTTTTCTTTGTTTGGAAAAGTCTTTATCTCTCCTTTATTTCTGAAGGACAGCTTTTCCAAATAAAGCATTCTTGGCTGACAGGTTTTTTTCCAAGTGGAGATGTTTTGACCTGGAAGTTTCATTGAAGAAAGGTGACCGTGATCTTGCTGCCCTAGGCCAGAGTTTTCTGCACAGCCGTATTTCCTCTGACCCTCTAAGGAGGCATGGAAATCTGCCAGGGAACAAAGCCACACGGACAACCTCCTCACGTTAAACCCAACCCCCTGACAAGTGGTGGTGAAAGGCCAACCAGGCAGAGCAGCCTGAACAGCCAAGCAGCAGGCCCCTCCCCCAGAAGACAGACCGGAAGAACAGGTAAGTGACACGCTTATTTCCTACAGGACTGCAAAACTCCAGCGCCAGGGGAAACTAATATATTGAGGTCCAGGTGTTCCCTCAAGACTCATTTATACTTCAAGCTAAAATTTTATATTTATTTAATTTTTTTTACCTTGTTACCATCTCAAATACTGTTATTTCCCAATTTATGATTTGAAGTGGGTTTTTATATTTTCATATCTACCTTTTATACTTTTTATACCTCATACCAATCCTTTTCACACTACTCCATTTTGTTATGTATGTGAAATGTATATGTTATATATATAAGTTCCAGATTGTTTGCAATTTTGGGACATGGTGTCTTCTAAGACAGAGACCAAAAATCAATCAGGAACAGACAGATCACCCCGCCTTGTCCACCCTGAGTGCTTATAGTCTCACTGCCCCACTGTAATGACTGTTTAGGAT